>NW_027617038.1:0-155054 GCF_964187855.1 Myxine glutinosa | reverse complement strand
GAAATTTCATCAAAATTATGTGTAGGTTCTGAGAAAAATGCAAATACCTATTTTGGTGGACAAGCCCCCCCCCCCCCCCCCCCCATAGACAACCGTAGTCACTTATTATTATTATTATTATTTTTTTTTTTAGTGCCAAGAACAAACTTTAGTACAACAAGGGTGATTATGGTTGTGGTCAAGTTTCATCAGAATTGCATGTGTAGTTTCTGAGAAGAAAGCAAACACCGATTTTAGGGGTTCAAACCTGCACCGTAGACCCCCAAAGTGACAAAAAAAAATAAAACTTTAGTGACAACACAACAAATATCATTTATGCCTAATTTGGTCGCAATCCCATCAGCGGTTTCATAGAAGAAGTTTCAAGTGTTGATGGACGGACTAACTAACTGACTGACGGACGGACGACGCGCCATCGCATAGGCTCCCCTAAACTTCCTTCCAGGTGCGCTAAAAAAGAAGTTAAAATTCATGATTACTCCAAATTGTAGTTTTGTGTTTATTTTCTTGTGGTAATACAGTTAATTGCAATGAGATGAAACTCCTTGTGTTAAACAATTGACCATAAAGCACAACTAATGGAGTTAGAGAACCTAATTTTGCATCTTTGATTAAATTCCTGCAAATTCTCTCAGTTCCTGTTTCCCCCCTTCTTTGTCACAGAGCATCATACAAGAGGAAGGTGTTTCTTTGGGAACATCTAATTATTGCGTACACAAAGTAACGTGGGGAATTTTATAAACCCCCATCCCCTTTATGCCCCACTTCTCTTTAGTCTCCAATACTTCTAGCTGTTTTCTCCATTCCTTTGACACTCCCTTATCCTCCCTTCAACTCTTCCTCTTCACAATTAGGTTTCTCCATTTAGAGCAAGCCCCCCAATAGCCTTTGCTTGTATAAATTTGTATATGGCCTCTTATTTAAATGGTGTGCATGTGCGTGTTGCTCATGATGGTGGAAATGCTAAGTCTCCACTATCCTGACGATTGTGCTGACACTGCTGTAGGTTTCTGCACATTGGACATGCAAAGGCAGCCCTCTTGAATCAGCATTACCAGCAGATGTTCAAGGGTAAATTCATCATGCGCTTCGATGATACAAACCCGGCCAAGGAGAAGGAAGACTTTGAAAAAGTAAGAAAAGTACTTTCTGCTCTCGCAACACCACCATGCTTTGTTCTCAAGCGCATCCTTTTCACTTCTCTCATGTTGCGTGCCTCCATTTTATGACACAGGTGATCCTGGAGGATGTTGAGAGGCTAAATATAAAGCCTGATGTCTTCAGCTACACATCTGACTATTTCTCTGTAATGTTGGAGATGGCTGAAAAGATGATCATTAGTGGGAAGGCGTATGTGGACGACACACCAGCCGAGAAGATGAAACAGGAACGAGAGCAGCGGCAGGAATCGAAGCACAGGAACAACAGTAAGAAAAAACGCATTTGGGATGATCGGATATTGATGGGTGGAAGTTCTTGTACAGTTTTTATACTAATGTTTACTTGATGTGATCTGGACAAGGGGATATGGTCTTGCTTTGATAGGTTCATCTGCAGTATGAGTCTTTGGTGCCATGGTTTTTATAAAATATTTTGAAATGTCTTCAAGATGTGTTTTTCCTTAAACTCTGTGTGGTGACTGTCAGGTGTAGAGCGTAACTTGGAGATGTGGAAAGAAATGAAGGCCGGCACAGAATATGGACAAGCTTGCTGTCTGCGTTCAAAGATCGACATGTCATCCAACAATGGCTGCCTCCGAGATCCTACGCTGTATCGTTGCAAGAACGAGCCACACCCACGCACCAGCACACACTACAGGTGACAGTTGACCGAGTGGGATGAAAAATATTTTTAAATGTATTTCTTAGAAAGATCAGGATACATTTCTGTACGTCATGGCAATATGAACACATTCCTGCTCTCAAGTTATGCGTCTAATTTGTATTAATAGGAATGAAAAAGTTTTTCCTTTACAAAATATGTTGGGGCCAAAAACACGACTTCCATTTCGATGGACTCAGGAATCTTTCCCACGAGTGAAGTGTATGTGTGACACTGATTGTAACCTACATAGAAAGGAATAGCATCTCAGGAGCTAAGTGTTTCTGGTGTAGGATTTCATGGTTGAGGTGGTGGATGTTTGATCACCATCATATATATTATTACAGTCGTTGGACGTATCCCAGTCACCTGGTTAGAATCTGGCACGTCGCATCAAAGCGACAATAGAGGTCAGGTGATTTGACGGCTTTGGATTGGATCACGACCTTTGACCTCTGCTACCAAATCGGTTAAACCGCCATGCCAGCCAAACCCTATGCCGATAGGTGATCACATGACTGATCTGATCTGGGCCAAGGGAGCCTTAGTCACGTGATGCGATCTTGTCCAGCGGTATGAAGATCATAACCAATCAACCCTGAGCAGATCTCGTTGTAGCCAAATGAAGCCACCAGAAGAATCAGAATTCACCTGAGACAAAGTATATTTAAAGGGGAATGCAAACGCTCAGAGCACCTTGACACTAATCTATCCCTTGATACCGTACAAAATATATATATGATGTCTTTTTCTGATTTAATAACTGTGTAATTTTGTGATAAAGCTGGAATTCTCTTCTTCGTCACAATTAGCCATGATGTCACACTATGAAGCTTAGCGCCGCTTCCGTATTGTTTATGGGTTACATCACGGTACGATTTCACTCGGACAGCAAATAATTTTCGAATTTCTACAAATACGCCGGGTCGATGCATCCTTGGTGGTTGTAGTAATACAAACCGAGATGGATTCATGCTACACCAATGGCCAAAAGATCCGAGGGTTGCCAGGAATTGGACGAGGTTTGTCTGAAATACTCGAGTCCGGTTTGGGCCTACAAATTATTCGTTTTTGTGTTCGGAACATGTTACAGAGAACTGTTATGAAACAACAGAGATGGCTAGATCTTGTGGGTATCCACCGCGATTGAGAGAGAGGATGCCACCTTCACGATTGGGCAGAATAAACAAACATCACTCGAAACTGTAACACCAACCAGCACCACTCCGCCCCCCACCCCCCCCCCCCCCCCGCAATCCTCTATCAACCATAACCCTAGCTAACAATACCCACGACCATCCCACACCCCTCTTCATCATCCCCCACAATACTCACCATCAGCCCACACCCCCTCTCCACAATGCCTCATCAACTGTCACCCTAGATAGCTAACAATACCCACGACCACCCCACACCTGCCTTCCACCATCCCCCAACAACCTCCCATCAACCCCTACAATATCCACTCCCTCCACTTCCTCAACCCCCATCAACCGCAACCCTAGCTAACAATATCCACGACCACCACACACATCCCATCCCCCTCCCCTCCACAATCCCCCATCAACCGCCAATCTAGCTAACAACACCCACACCACCCCCCTCCACAATCCCCAATCAACTGTTAGTTATACAACAACAACAACAGACATTTTAAGGCCATTTTCCTTGCAAGAGTGGGGATTGGCCTTGCGGTCCCCATGACAATCTTCTCCATTTTGCCCTATTTTCTGCATCTCCCCTTGTTAACCCCCTTGCCCGCATTTCTTCTTCGACCATCTTCAGCCAAGTCTTTCTCGGTCTTCCCCGTCCTCTACTTCCTTCTACATTCATTTCCATCACTCTTCTCAACCAGTCACTTTCATCCTTCCTCAACACATGACCAAACCATCTCAAACTGTTTCTCTTCACAGCATCCATCACAGGCTCTATTCCCATCATCTTTCACAATTCATCATTTGTCTTCCTCTCTCTCAACGATACTCCACACATCCACCGAACCATTCGCCTTTCCAGCCTTCGTTGCTGTTATTTATATTGCTTACAATACCCACAACCATCCCACACCTCTCCTTCACCATACCCCCACAATACCCACTCCCCTGGGGTGCGGACATCAACATGACACGAGACAGCATGCACACAGACACAAATGACGTTCCAGATAAGTATGAAACTGGACGATCGTGTAACATGCGGGACATCGGGTCAGTCTGTGAAGGTGGGGCAAAGCATTCGTCGCCCATTTTGTCGGCGGTGTTCGAGTTTGCGCCTGTGTGTGTGCTGATTCGCGCCGGTGTGTGTGCCGATTCACGCCGGAGTGTGTGCCGATTCGCGCCGGTGTGTGCCGATTCGCGCTAGTGTGTGTGCTGATTCGCGAATATACTCACGATACTCGCGAACTCGCGAAAGTGTGCTGATACACTCGTGTGTGTGCTGATTCACGCCGGTGTGTGTGCTGATTCACGCCGGTGTGTGCCGATTCGTACTGGTGTGTGCTTATTTGTGCCGTGTACGTGCTCGTTTGTGCCGTGTACGTGCTCATTTGTGCCGTGTACGTGCTCGTTTGTGCCATGTACGTGCTTGTTCGTGCCGTGTACGTGCTGAGTCCGTTCTGCAACGTGTCCGTGCTTGGTCATGCCATGTACATGCTGAGTCCGTTCTGTAACGTGTCATGCCATATTTCTCTGCAGTCATTAACTGATTTATCAATAATAATTGATACAAAACGCCTGATAAACTGTCAATTGAAAGGAAAAACAAAATTTACCAATCTGTATTAAACATGGACTGGTGTTTTCATCTGCACTACGAGCATAACATCGCCATCTTCCTCTTCACTTACAACACGTTCGTCTGAATCACTCGCACAAAGCTCAAAAATATACGGATCTACAATTCCTCCAAAAGTGTTTCCATCACTCATTTTACTTTCAATAGCTTCTTCCCAATCTCACTGATCAGTTTCAACATACTGAGAACCTTGAGAGTTGCTAATGACAGAAGAATCCGAGCTCGAAATACAATGTTTCTCTATTATATGTAAATCCACCATTTGGATCAAGGTGGGTTCATGGTGTATTGGTGTAACGTCACTGGCGAAATGAAAAATTGACTCGGGCTTTTTCAACACTTTCTGATTGGCCAAAAAAAACCAAAAAAACTACCCTTCAAATTAGATCGTGATTAATGACTTGTAATGGTTTTCAGAAAAAAGCTGCGTTTGGGTTCCCCTTTGAAATAAATGATGGTACTGGCAGGGAATTTACAAGAAGCAATCGATAACAATAATTATAATGCAATAAAAACCCTCTTAACTGTACAGATCATACATGCTCATGGACCAAATGATGAATGGGATGCCTTAATTATCTATGCCTTATCTGGGCCCATCAGACATGCCAGAGGAGGTAGACAGAGAGAATCGTAAGACAGAAAAACCATGAGGTGACAGGCAAGGCACCACATGGTATTTCTGTCTTGTGTTACCCTGGGCTGGTAAAAGGTCTATCGCTTGTGCATTGGATGGCACCGCAGGATGAGCGAAGTACCGGCTGCTCTAGCAGGGAAACAGTCCGTTTCTGGCCGGAGTAGAGTAGAGGAGAGTTAATGTCTCTGGCGTGGGTCGGCTGCGACAGGAGTAAGCGAAGCGCACAGCTCTCCTCAAGAGCCCCACTTTGCTTCTGCCCTCGCTCCGCCCTTTACCTCCTAGAGTCCCCACCCGCACTGATGACGTGCTTAACCCTTCCTTTCCCAGCTGCCATTGGTCTGCATCCTGGCCGGTGGGTGGGCGAAACCCTTCCCCGACCCTTCAGCCACTGATGACCCGGTTGGCTCGGTTGAGTTGACAACATTCATTTTTAGCTCACCTGGAACGAAGTGCAGGGGAGCTTATGCGATGGTGCGTCGTTCGTCCGTCTGTCCATCAGTCTGTCCGTAAACAATGATATTTGTTGTGTTGTGACTTAAGTTTGTTCACGGCATTTAAATAATCGGGGCCTAATGGGGTTTACCGGGGGTCGAAGTGGGTTTAGGTTTGACCCCACTCCCCCAAATAAGTATTTGCATTCTTCTCTGAAACTACACACACTATTTCGATGAAAATTTACCACAACCTTCACCACCCGTGCTGTGCCAAAGTTTGTTCATGGCACTAAAAATAATCTGCCCTTTTGGGGGTTTATGGTGGGTTGGTGGGGGGTTGTTGCCCCCCAAAATAGGTATGGGGTTTACCGGGGGTCAAAGTGGGTCTAGGTTTGACCCCACCCCCCCCAAATAGGTATTTGCATTCTCCTCTGAAACTACACACACTATTTCGATGAAAATTTACCACAACCTTCACCACCTGTGCTGTGCCAAAGTTTGTTCACGGCACTAAAAATAATCTGCCCCTTTGGGGGTTTACGGTGGGTGGGTGGGGGGTTGTTGCCCCCCAAAATAGGTATTTGCTTTCTTCTCAGAAACTACACACACAATTTCGATGAATCTTCACGACAACCTTTATCACTCGTGATGTACCAATGTTTGTTCAAGGCATTATAAAACTTGTGGTCTGAGGAGGTATACGGGGTTCGGGTGTGGGTGGGGGGAGGGGAGGGCTGTATCGGATGCTTCGCCCCCAATTTTTAAAATATTTGTTTTTAATTTTTTAAAATTGTTTGTTTGTTGAAAGTCTTATGATTATGTTATGATTCTACATGCTGCCCTGTCTTCTCGAAACCATTGAAATTGGTTTAAAATACCTTTAAGCAGTGCAGTATACTGTTTATTCTACCAGGTGAGCGTCATGGGTATTGCCCCTATGTTTCCAACCTATGATAGTGCTTGCGGCCTGCGGGTAAACGTCAAATAAAGGGTCAATAGGGTTGAGAATTTTAGACACATACAATAGTGGAGGGTAGACTTCTCTGTCCAGACATTATGGAGACGCATATCCAAGATCACATTTAATTACTTTTACGTTTATTCTAATAAGAATTAAGGAGATACACGTAGACGAAGGTGTTTGATTGTAAAAACCTAAAAGGGAGTGTGCTTTGAGATCTGGTGGCCATTTTGTTCCTCTACTGCTGAGAGCAATGGATGTGTTGTATCCACTTGGTGCAACCAAATTGAAGCTCAAGTTTATGTCGAGGTACTGCAGCAAGTTTAACAAAGGATTATTGATAGGTTGTTGTTGAGAAGTGCAACAGGAACCGTACTTTGCTCATAACTTGTAATCTACTTGATAAAATGTACTTCCATCGCATCCTCATCAAATTCTTAGTTTTCTTTATATTATTTTAATGTGTTTAACTGTGTTTCTTCTCAGGGTTTACCCAACATACGACTTTGCATGCCCAATAGTAGACAGTTTGGAGGGAGTAACCCATGCACTACGTACCACGGAATACCACGACCGGGACGAGCAATACTATTGGCTCATTGAGCAACTGGGCATCAGGAAACCATTCATTTACGAATACAGCCGGCTCAACCTCATGAACACTTTGCTTTCCAAGCGCAAGCTCACGTGGTTTGTTGAGCAAGGTCTTGTGGAAGGCTGGTGAGTAATACTTGTGGGGCTGTATAAATGAGTGCTTACTTCTGTAGCTAAGAGGAAATATGAAGGTGATATTGGTTGGTATTAGTTCATTGGACATAGACATGTACTGTACAGGATGTGTATGGATTATTTCTCGTGATGCATTGTTTATGTTGTTGTTCAGGGAAGATCCACGATTCCCCACAGTGCGTGGTATTATGCGGCGAGGCATGACCGTTGAAGGACTGAAACAATTCATCGCAGCCCAGGTAGAGAGTCTGTGGTGCTATAAGGAAATGAAATGCATTTTCGGGAGGCATTTGTTCCGACAGACTTGTTTTCCCAGTTTTCTTTGTATACGGTGCACTTTGCTCCAGGTGAAATACTTGTAGTGATATCTACAGGTGGCCTTTTTAATCTCGTGCTTTTGTGTACTTTTGTCAAAACATTAATTGTTCTGACGTGCACTTTTGCGCATCAGCCTTGATGTTGGACTTGAAATACAAGAGCTGTACCAAAATTCATGAGCATCAGTGGATTTCCACACATTTGTGTCAAATATAGTAGAGCACGAGTTATTAGCGACATCTATCCACTCCAATATAAACACAGTCTCGGGGCATCCACACCACTGGTGTTTCCACAATCCATTGTGACAAAATGGCTGTAAACAACATATCGTTCCACCAATGTGCAGTTATTGAATTCCTCATGAAGGAGAACAACTCGGCTGCAGATATCCATGGCCGATTGAGTCAGATGTATGGAGAGGCCTGCATGGGCGCTAGCAGTGTCAGAAGATGGAATTATGTTTTCGGGTTGTTCGTCCGTCTGTCCGTTCGTGATAGGTTTTTGTTACCGCGATAACTTGAGAATGGCTGAAGAGATCTCGGTCAAACTTGGTACAGGTATGTATAATGAGGTAAAGATGAACTGATTAGATTGTGGGGGCACTAGGTCAAAGGACAAAGGTAAGAGGTCATGCTCGGTAAAAATCATGTTTCAGCGATAGTTTGTGAACTAGTCCATGGGATTCTGACCAAAGTTGGTAAAATATGTATTATGATGCAAAGATGAACTGATTTGATTATGGGGTCAAGAGGTCAAAGGTCAAAGTCTGTAATGGGTTGATAACCTGAACGGCTGAAGGGATATAATTCAAACTTGGTACAGGTATGTATAATGATGAAAGGAGGAACAAACAGATTTTGAGGTCAAAGGTCAGAGGTCATGCTAAGTAAAAGATTGTTGCCACACCACCTTGTGAACCAGTGATGTGATTTTGACCAATCTTGGTATAAGTATATATTATGATGCAAAGATGAACTGATAATTATATTTTGGTTTCAAAGGTGAGGAGTGAGATGATTTTGGTGAGGCCAGAGGTCATGTGAGGTAAAAATGTGAGACTTGAGGACAGCTGAATGTATTTAAATCAAACTTGGTACAAGTATGTATAAGGATGTAATAATGTGTGCGGAGGCATATTGGTCAACATCGTGACGTCGAAGAGTGTCGTTCTAGTTTTACCCAAGTGATTCACGAACCATGCCTGAAGTCAAAAAAAAAGTAATACTTCCATGATATGCTGACTGCTATCCCCACCCAGGTCATACTTATCCTCTTCAACTGAAAAGTAGCAAACAAGCCCAGCTACGCCATTGTTAGACTTTCAGTCCAGTTTTTCTGCAATACACAATTAAAACAAAATAATAATCCCAATCAATGATGGAAGTAGCGCTTTATTAATTATTTTTTATTTCTTGACAAGTAAAATACTTCGAGCTATGTGAAAATGAGAAAATAAAAATTTAAGTTTCGTGAACAAGAGAGAGTTGGTGACTCGGAGAGGGGGAGAGATAAAAAAAAAGTTTTCCAAAATGCCGGCATCCGCAGGAAAAGAAACTCGCAACCTGTCATACATTTATAATGACTTTTGTCTTTTGCACTGTATGATCATTAAAATTTGGCACTTGTATGGTAAATCACATGCAGGACAAACAAGTTGGTAGACAATTGTACTTTGACATGAATTACATCGACATTTCATAGACTATGAACAAATATCTGTCGTGTGTTCGATTTGAAAGTGAGATACAAACATCAATAGCCAAGTGCTCAGATGGGATTGCCAGTGTTAGACACATCAGATGTTATTGTCTGCTTTTTTCCTTGTACAGTTCATATTTACTGTTTCTACAGGGATCATCCAAGGCTATAGTGAACATGGAGTGGGACAAGATATGGGCCTTTAACAAGAAAGTGAGTTTTGCCAATGTTTGTTTGGGGCTGATCGTGTATTATGTACAATTGATGTTTTATATTACTATTTCAATGAGAAATATCATTGCTAACGCTTCTTTTCACAACATAAAGATGTTTAACTGATCTGTGGTTCATGAAGCAACATGTATCGCATGCTGTGAACAATTAAACACTTGTATGCTTGGGCACATCAGGGGCATTAAGATATATTGATGTACTTTTGCAAAATTATAAGGATATTAGGCAACAAACAAATCAACACAGTATGTGGAGCTTGAACCTGGGATCCCAGCATCATGACTGAGATATTAATTATTTTTATTTTCAAAGTAATTTGAGGTGAGTACAAATGAGTTGGTGAGATGTCACTTCTCTAATTGGTTTGTTGAGTTGCAGGTGATATTTCTTCTTCTTTTTTTCACCCCATCCATGTGTTAGGTGATAGACCCAATCGCACCCCGCTTTACTGCCCTTTTACGTCACAAAGTGGTACCTGTGAAGGTGCATGGTGTTCAGGAAGAGAAGAAAGATGTGCCCAAGCACCCAAAGGTGAGTTTCTGCCTCATGTCTGATGAGAGGTAGTATAATATTGTTGTGTCAACGGCTCAACTAACGTCGAGCATGTTGCGGCAGGAGGTTAAAATCCCGCGATGTGCCGAACGGTTTTAATTCCTGTGGAGACATTCCGGATGATGGTGATTTTATGCTAGTGCGCGCTGGACTGAGAATAACGAGAACCTTAAAGCTTTTATAAAAACCAAACGGGTTTATTCCCGAACAACAAAAGCAAGAGGAAATTAATTCAATAATAACTATATGCAATTAGGTAAACAATGAGGTAAAATAAATCCTGTAAAAACTAAGGCACCTCACTCCAGTCACAAGCACAGATGGAGAGAGGGACACAACTAGGTGACTTAACGATGGTGGTCACAGGGCAGGATGGTGACAGTCATGAAGAAGAGCAGGCGATAAATAGGGATGAAGAGTTGATGATGAGACAAGCAGGATGATGAACAGGCAATGGGGGAAGACGAGAACAGCACCAGGGCCAAGGAAGGTAGGACGACCTCCTTCAAGCTCCCCTCACTCCCATAACTCCTCAGAACTATCCCAGTTTTCATCACAAACAGCGAGCTCCTCAGTGCACTGAACCCAACCGGATCCAGGCTCTTTCCCCTACTCCTCTGACCTCCACGAACATTCGCATGTCATAAGCTCCTCTCCCTTCTCAGAACTCTCGCAATCCTCCAAGAACTGTTCCAGCTTCTCTCTATTCGTCCCTTGTTTACCAACCGATTGCTCTGTAACCCAATACAGCCTTCAACTCGATGGCCCAGACAATCGCTCAGGCTTCGATATTCCGATTTTTGGATCATGGAGAATCCCAGGGGGCGTTACCCCCTGACCCAAAACAGCCCTTCTACTCGATGGTCTGCAGGGACGATTGCTCTGTCTTAGGTATTTTCAATTTCGGATCATGGGGTTCCCCCAAATCAGCAAAGGTCTGACCTACAACCTCAAGAGATGACCGTCAGCCCACTCGGGGCTATTTACTACGACAAGATAATGATCCAAAACACACTTCCAACATAGTTAAACAGTATTTGGAGAACAAGGTTGCAGCTGGTGTGCTCCAAGGGCTAGAATGGCCATCCCAGTGTCCGGACATGAGTATCGAGGTCATATGGGATTACCTGAAAGCTGACAATTACAAGAGGTACCAAACTAACCTTACAGAACTGTGGAATGTATTTCAGGATATTTGGCACAATATTCCTGGAAGAGTGCTTCAGTCGTATATGGGAAGTCGCTCAAGAAAGCAAAGATATTGGCCGAAACTAGAAAATGACACTTCTTTTATTTACTTTTAAAGTAGTTTGTTTCACATGCATTTACAAAGGCTGTTAATTTACAATAAACATATGACTTATCACTACTGATAGTTTAATGAATTTACCCTAAAGTATGAATATCATTGGAATAACCCAAACGTTTTGCACAGTCCTATATATGTTGGATAGATGTGCGTGTGTGTATGCATGTGCGTGCGTGTCGTCGTGATTTTTTGCGAACTCCTCCATTTCCTATGCTCCCAGAATCCGGACGTGGGGATGAAACTTGTTTCATATGGACCAGATATCCTAATTGACGGAGCTGATGCAGAGACCTTAAAGGAGAATGAAAAAGTTACCTTCATCAACTGGGGCAACATGATTATCAAAAAGATCAACAAGTTTGTTTCCCATGTGACACCGAGCTGCATACTCGAAACGTTTACGTTGTATAGTCATTGCGAGGCAGATAAAATTGATCATCCTCATCTGTGTGAATGCATCCCCAAAGTATTTTATTTTTACCTCCATCACCTGAAAACGTCACCAAGTTATGTTTTCACCCCTGTCTGTTTGTCTGTTTGTTTGTTTGTTTGTGAACAAGATATCTCAAAAAGTTGTGGACAGATTCAGACGAAATTTGGCGGAGAGGTTGGGTATGTGACAAGGACAAAATAATTAGATTTTGGTGAAGATCCAGATCTAGCTACTGGTTTTTGTTAAAGTGATTCTTCACCATTGAGTGATGGAGCTAAAACCGATATATAGCATGATATCTCAAAAAGTTATGGACGGATTTGGACGATACTTGATGGACAGGTTGGGTGTGTGACAAGGACGAATTGATTCGATTTTGGTGAACATCTGAATATGGATTCGGATACGAGAATTATTTGATATTGCAAGTGGTTCTTCACCATTGAGAGATCGGGCAAAAAGCATATTTAACACAGTTAAAAATTTTGTGGATGAGTTGTGACTAAACTTGGTGGATGAGTTGGTTAGGTGACAAGAACAAGCCGCTTCGATTTTGGTTCAGGTCCGAATCCAGATCCGGCCTATCAGTGGGATACAAACAGTAAACTTGTTCAGCTGGGCGGAGGTATGCGCTCTACCGAGTGCCGTTCTAGTTTTTTAATTGTTATTATTCTAGAGTTTGTGGGTAGCAAGAAATGAATCTTTGACCCTTTTCACAAATTCACAACTGCTTGGTTTATAGTCACCCAAGCATTACTCAGAGCTGATAATGTACCAGGTGCCCTGTAGTTTGCATCAATGCCAGGCCAAAACATTGAGTGTACCTCGTTTGTTTCTGAGCAAACATCCAGCCGTCCTATTCCTTCTCATGGCAGACACTCGGAGGGAAATATTACCTCTTTGGAGGCTGAGCCACAATTTGAAGACACGGATTACAAAGGAACAGCTAAGCTGACTTGGCTGGCACAAACTCCAACGTCTCGACCATTGCCTGCCATATGTGTGTACTTTGACCACATCGTCACCAAGCCGGTCTTAGGCAAAGATGACGACTTCAAGGACTTCGTCAACAAGGAAAGCAAGGTGACTATATATGTGACTTTCTAACTGTTACATCTGCAATGTAATTTTTTTTTTTAAGCTTGTGATATTTACCCGATTGACCTTTACTCATTGTTTTTGATAATCGAAGGTGTTTCGTTTTTAATTCACCATATTTTGTGTCTCTTTTGGATGTCACCAACATCACCTCTGTAGCGAGAAGAAGAGATGATTGGAGACCCTTGCATGATTGATCTGAAGAAAGGGGACAGAATACAGCTGCAGCGGAGGGGCTTCTTTATCTGTGATCAACCCTGGGAAGCCATCAGGTGACTCCAGCTGAGATTGACTTCATTACCTCTGCCACCGAAGTTGGATGGAGGTTATGTTTTCACCTCCATATTTGTCTGTCTCTCTGTGAGCCAGATATCTCAAAAGGTTGTGGATGGATTAGGACTAAATTTGGTGGGCAGGTTGGATGTGTGACAAGGACGAATTTATTTGATCCGGATCCAGATACGAGAATTTTTTTAATTTTCAAGTGATTCATCACCATTGAGAGATGAGGCCAAAACGATATACAGCATGGTATATATACGTATATCCCATGCTATACAGCACGGGGGATAAGTTCATGGAAAATGCCGCGAATGTTGTATCCACAAATATGAAGGCATTGTTTCAATGGGAGAAAGGGGGGGGGGGGGGGGGATAGGTTTCTGGCAGTTAGTGATTCATAAGGGAAAATCAAAACTCCCGTGAAAACCACGAATACGCGAAGTACAGGGCCGTAAATGTTGAAGCAGGTCAAAAACCTGTGAATACAGCTGAGAAAAACTGCAAATACACCTTGCGAAAAGAATGTCGAATCGTGTGGGTAGCGGAGTTGACGTGATGTGTGGAAGATGTTTTTAGAACTGTAATGTGCACAACTTGTGGGAAATGGTTTATGGGTGGCTGGAAATGGTTTGGTGTGTGTGTGTGTGACACGTGCAAGGTGCTTTTAGTTTATAGTTAGACAGGGGTGAATGCTAAACATGACCAAGCAGATGAAAGATGCCTGAGGGCAGATGATAGGGTGAAAAGAGCAGAGAGAGGATGTGCGCAAGAGCAGCAGAGCAGGTTTCTCGGACACGTGAGCTGATGTCTTTCGGTCCAGGTGCGGAGTCAGAGTCAAGGGTTGAAAGAACCTTCTACACATTCTCAGGTACAAACGACACGGTCCAGGAACAGGTTTTTTTTTTTTTTTTTTTTTTTGTATACAAGATCGAGGCTCGTGAAAGAGCGAACATTAATCACACAGAAAGACAAACCGACACATAAAACATATAACATCGGGAGCGGTGGACAAGATGGGGAGAGAGGGGGAAGGACACAAACAACATTTGAGAGCAGGGACCGAGAGACATGGAGACATCGAGAGATCTGAGAGAGGGCGAGGGCTTTGGGGGGGGGGGGGGGGCATGGGAAGGGGGTGGTGGGAGAGGTATAAAACATATGGACACTGCCAGGACTTCCAGGAAAGAAGTTGGAATTTCAAACAAGGTGGATCTGGGGTGAATTAGCGGGGGTAGAAAAGATCAAGGTTTTGGATGGGGGAAGATAAGAGATGGTGGTGAACAGCTGTTTTAAAGACCTGGAGGGAGGAGTGGGATTGAAGGGAGTGAGGGAGTTTGTTCCAGAGGTGGGAGAAAAGAGGAATGAAAGAGTGAAGGTGAGCAGAGAGCCGAGATTTCGGCAGTTTAACCATCAGAGGGTTGCTGGCAGATCTTGTGCGACCTGTAGGAATATTTGGGGGACAGAGCACAGAGAGAGCTGGGGGTGCAAGGCCGGAGAGGAGTCGGTAGAAGACAGAAAGACCACCTACCTGCCTGCGGTGAGTGAGTGAAAGGCCCTCAGAGATAGCTTCATCGCGGGAGATTCCAATAATTCTGAAAGCTTTGGTTTCAACAGCGTGAAGCCGAGCTAGGTGTGAGGCAGGAGCACCGGCCCATAGGGGAGAACAGTATTCCATTGAGGTGGGTACAATAGGGAAGGGTGTGTACCAAGAGAGGGGTTGAGGACACGAGATTTGGAAGCAAACAGAATTGAGGCATTCAGCCTTCTCTCGAGCAGGGTCGGTTGTGGCACCATTTGAAAAGGTAAGGGATGGAGGAGGAGCATACATCAGAGATGGACTAAACAAGGTGCCACCAGATTTTAGATGAGGGAGATAGTTTGAAAGTTCATTCTTAAGGCTGGACAAATGTTATTTTCTGGCTCTCTTGAGAGTGGACACACACTTGTTGCAGACTTTTTGGAATACACTGACACTGCCTTTGGTTGGATTTGCCTTCCAGGAAGAGAAGGGAAGTTCTTTCAGAGCTACTGCCTCACCACAGGATTCAGTGTACCATAGGCAGGAAGAAGGGTAGGATGTGGTACTGTGGCAGAATTCTAAATCCATGCCAAATTAAGAGCTTCTTTGACAACACTCATAAAATAGTGCCATTTTCTCATGAAATGAAACGGTGAATACTGAAATAGTGTAGCGATTCTCAGATATGAAATATTCAGGACTTGTCATGGGTGACATGATGTCTCACCTGGGGTATGTGATAAATAGATGAAGCAGATAAGTGACTTTTTTTCAAACAGCATGTCTGAACTAATTTTAACACAAGCTCAGATGCTGATAGCCTCACCATCCCAATTGCCATCAACAGCGGATATCCAGGTTTAAGGGAAGTGCAAAGGAAATTCTCACACCAATGTGGAGGGCATATTGGGGAAAATGAACTGTAAAAGTACTTCCTACATCAAAGATGACTTAACTTTTTTCATGGCTCATCGATCAATCTTTGCAGTTCTAATTATGGCCCAATTCCTGTCTGAACTTGCTGTTGCTGCCTGATACCTGTTCTGTTATTTTTCTTACCTCCGCCAATAAAGGTGGACAGAGGTTATGTATCGACGCACGTTTGTCTGTCTCTCCGTCTGTGAGCAGGATATGTCAAAAAGTTATGGATGGATTCAGCTGAAACCTGGTGATTAGGTTGGGTGTGTGACAGGGATGAATTGATTAGATTTTGGTTCAGGTCCGAATCCAGATCTGACCTGTCGGTGAGATACAAAACGTAAACTGTTCAGCCTGGCGGAGGTATGCTCTCTACCGAATGTCTTCGTCATGTTTAGCATCGGACAAAAAAGTCTGAATACAAAGTGGACGCGGACGGGCTTTACATTTTCAGATGCTTTGTGGCTTCCTCTTGATTTGTTTTTCATCAAGATACTAATGTAAAGTTAGTATTTGTTGAGTATTGTTGAGTTGTGTTGAGGTTTCTCAAAATGTGTTGTTGTTTTGTGTTTAAGTATTTATTTAAATTGTGTGTTGTTGAGGTTGTGATTGTTTGACCAACTGAGTGTTTCCATTCTTTTGGTCTCTGGGGTTAAGCTTTAGGAAAGGTTTGTTGTGGAGAGCTCCCACAATATCTCCCACAACTCCCGTCGGCCCTCCCGCTTTTCTACTCTTCAATGCTTTTAAGTTGAGGAAGCGATAAAAGCATTAATAATAATAATAATAATGCATTTATTTTATATAGCGCTTTTCAGGAAGCCCAAAGACGCTTTGACAGAGTGCAAAACATAACGCATAGCAAAACATAAAGACAATTGCAAAAAAAGAAGAATCAATAGGGAAATATTCAAAGCACAAAGGAGGGAGAAGGAGAGGAGATAGTCAGGGGTTAGATGCTGTGGGTTAAATGTTGAATGCAGTGTTGAACAGGTGGGTCTTGAGTGATGTTTTGAATGTGGGAAGAGTTGAAGTAGAAAGTAGAAATTACATTGAAGAAATTACATTACTTTACATTGAAGAGTAGAAAAGCAGGAGGGCCGACGGGAGTTGTGGGAGATATGTTGAAGGCAGCGGGAAATTGGGGTGTGAAGAGAATGACAGAGATCTGTAATCCGGTGGTGAAAGAAGGCCGCATTCCAGTGAATTGGGAACTGAGTACCCTCGTCCCTCAATACAAGGGGAAAGGTGACCCTCTGGATTGTGGCTCGTACCGAGCGATAAAGTTATTGGAGCATGGAATGAAGGTATTGGAAAGGGTGTTGGAGAGGAGGATAAGGAAGAAAGTGAAGATCGACGAAATGCAGTTTGGATTTATGCCAGGAAGAGGAACGACAGACGCGCTTTTTATTGTGAGGCAGTTGCAGGAGAAGTACATGGAGAAGAGGAAGAAGTTGTTTCTTGGGTTTGTTGATCTGGAGAAAGCATTCGATAGGGTTCCACGTGAAGTAGTGACATGGGCATTGAGGAAGTTAGGAGTAGAGGAATGGTTGATCAGAATCGTGATGGCAATGTACAAAAGAGCGCGCACAGCTGTAAGGAGGAAGGACGGGAACAGTGGTGAGTTTGAGGTGAAGGTGGGAGTGCATCAGGGTCGGTACTAAGTCCACTACTATTTGGAGCTGTGATGGAGGTGCTGGCTCGGAACGTAAAGGAGGGTTTACCGTGGGAGTTGTTGTATGCAGATGATCTGGTGTTGATTGCAGAAAGTATGGATGGACTGAAGGAGAAGATGAACAAGTGGAAGGAATGTATGGAGACAAAGGGTCTGAAGGTGAATATCGGAAAAACTAAGGTGATGGCAAGTGGTAAAGCATGTGGTGAGGTGGAAAGAACTGGGAAGTGGCCGTGTGCTGTGTGCAGGAAGGGTCTCGGAGTGATTTCCATTCAATGTACAATGCGCTGAGTGGGTTCATAAAAAATGTAGTGGTTGGAGAGGGTCCCAGTGTGGCAGCTACATTCAAGTGTAAGGTGTGCACAGAGGGAGATGCAGATGGAGGAAATGTTGAGTTGGATCTTGGAGACGGCATGAAGCTGGAAGGTGTGAAAACATTTTGTTACCTAGGAGACATGCTGAATGGAGAAGGTGGATCAGACTCAGCAACGGTTGCTAGAGTGAGAGGTGCATGGAAGAAGTTTCAGGAACTGAGTGGCGTGCTGACAAGGAGGGGAGTGTCGTTCAAGCTGAAGGGAAAGGTGTATGCTGCATGTGTGAGAAGTGCTGTGATTTATGGGAGCGAGAAATGGGTAATGAACGTAGAGCAGCAACGAAGGCTGGAAAGGGTGGAAATGTGAATGGTTCGGTGGATGTGTGGAGTATCGTTGAGAAAGAGGAAGACAAATGATGAATTGTGAAAGATGATGTGAATAGAGCCTGTGATGGATGCTGTGAAGAGAAACAGGTTGAGATGGTTTGGTCATGTGTTGAGGAAGGATGAAAGTGACTGGTCGAGAAGAGTGATGGAAATGAATGTAGAAGGAAGTAAAGGACGGGGAAGACCGAGAAAGACTTGGCTAAAGATGATCGAAGAAGAAATGCGGGCAAGCGGGTTAACAAGTGGAGATGCAGAAAATAGGGCAAAATGGAGAAGATTGTCATGGGGACCGCAAGGCTAACCCCCGCTCTTGCATCGAAAGTGGCCCTAAAATGCCTGTTGTTGTTGTTGTTGTTCTGGAGAGCAATGGGAATCATCATGTTCCCCATCCTTTTCAGCCCTTACTGCTGTAAGGAGTCACCGTGTATCCTCTTTCACATCCCCGATGGTCATACCAAGGAGATGCCAACAGCTGGTACCCGCGATAAGGGGAAGAAGGAGGAGGTGAGCAAGTGACGGGGTAAAGATGTAAGCAGATTGATTATGTGATGTGTGGTGTGTTGAGTCGATGTTTCCCCGTGCCTCCAGAATGCCGCTCAAACCTCGATACAAAGTGCAGGAAATTCTCCCAATGAGCTATACGATCGTGTGGTGAAGCAGGGAGATGTGGTGAGGACTCTTAAGAGCAAGAAGGCAACCAAGGCAAGATTATCCACTGTACACATAAAGGAGGGGGTGTTGTTGGAGGAGGGTTATGACTGTGTGAATGTTTAATCGCCTAACTTTATTCTGTGTTATGATATAAACTGGTGTGCAAGGTATTCACGTATTCCCAAAATGTTTAATTCCCCTTTATTTATTTATTTTTTAGGAAGAAATTGATTCTGCGGTTAAAGTACTCCTTGGCCTAAAAGCTGAGTACAAGGCTCAGACTGGTCAGGACTATCAGCCTGGTCAAATCCCTACCGATACCACCACCAAAATCCAAATGTCAACCCCTGTTGCACCCCACATCCAGGCCTCTCCTACAGATGCTCTCTCTTTGTACAAAAATGTGGCTTCTCAAGGGGAGACAGTACGTCAGCTGAAGGCCAAGAAAGCTAACAAGGTGAGGTTCATGGACATTGCCTGCATAAACGAGAGCACTGCACCCATGGTTCGGATTCGGGTGTATTGGTATTGGATGGGAATTGGAAACTATTTTGATGATCATGCGATTATTTGAAATTTCTGAACTGAATTTGGTTTGATAGTTGATTTGCTGTAATATCAAACTTAAAACATTACCAGTAGGTCCGTTTAAATAGACAACAAACTTTATTTTAACCAAATGTTGAGGTATATGCCAACCAACATTGGATAGAAGGTGAAGCAATGTTTTGGGTGTGAGTCATCGTTAAAAGCAAGAAAAGAAAGCCTCATTTTCTCCACACTTTATTTTATCACTTTGACACTGCCAAAACAATTTATAAACCGTTTATCTGAGCAACTATCAACTATGCCAGCCCAAGTTGGGCTCACCATATCCAAATCAAACATGCTAAAACATCAACAAAGTCAAAACAAAGCACTCGGGATCATCAAAGGATACACCCGACTCTCTGACACAAACCACCTTCATGCAGAAACAATAAAACTTACCGTCCAACACAATTTCGAGGGACACACTTCATTGATGCCACCCAGACACCAGAACACCAATGTCACCACTTGTTCAACTAGATGGTATTCATAGAATACTTACCCTGCGCAGTCAACTTGGTACGAGCCAACTCTTCTCTTTTTGAACGTTTTTTCTTTGATCCAATATGGCTGCCTAAATTTATATTCTCTCATATAATTGTGTAGATCACACTCAATAAATTTCAAACTAATTAGACCAAGCATTGTCCCTGTCAAATTATGACGTCATAATTAAGGCACCAATGGCGTCATTGTTAACAATATTTATTCTGCATGCGGGGTTCTTTACAATGAGCCACGTTTCAATTTTTCCATGGAGCGGTTTTGGAGATATAGAGGTGCAAAGTTATTCGTTTTTTTCCAAGATGGCGCCTGTACCACATGACCTATGACGTCATAATTATCATCAAAATATTCTACAGGAGGAGGTGCTCCTATGGTGACAATTTTGTGTCCATCAGACCAATAGTTGCAGAGAAAAAAAAAATCGTACTGATCGGATGAAGCGTTATACTTGTGGAGTTATAACGTCATAATGAAGGCACTGATGACATCATCATTAACATATCTTATTCCCCATGGGGAGTACTTCACAATGAGCCATGTTTCAATTTTTTCCATGGAGCGGGTCGGAGATATAGAGGGGCAAAGTTTTTCGGTTTTTGCAAGATGGCGCCTTTACCGCTGAACTATGACGTCATAATTATCATTAAAATGTTCTACAGGAGGAGGTGCTCCTATGGTGAAAATTTCGTGTCAATCGCACCAACTGTTGCCAAGAAAATGAATTTTAAAAATACAGACACACACATACGCACTTACGCAACCAAATGCCTAACCTTGCTTTTTGCTTCGCAAGCACAGGGTAATTACTTACCTCCTCCCAGACACAAAAAGGCCTCACCAGCAACTTGCAACAACAAGGTATTCTCAAATGTCACTTCCACCCTCAAGTACAAAATCTCTGAAAAGCATTCACAATGGCATCAGCACCACAGCTTTGCAACAACGGAACAACAACACTATCCGCAGTGAACCACGCCTTATGATCGATTAATCCGAAAAAAAAACTGTTCCGCCCTCCTCCAGAATAACACTAGTCAGATTCCATTCTGGTTTTCACCCCTCGTTCAAAATGTATCAACGCAAACTCGATCCAATGCAGTACCCGCTCTGCCCACACTGTCACTTTAAAGCTGACACCGTACACCACCTCATCACAACCTGCCCTCAACTCACACAATATGGAGACAACTCCTCAATATCCATTCTCTTTGTGGTTGGTCAGCTTCTTTGGTGCCACAGGCTTCCAGTGGGGATTCCAGGGATTATGGCACGGCTATTACCTGGAATTTCGCTTTTCTACACTAGGCAAATTCATAAAATCCTTGCAAATGAAGCTGTTGTGTTTCTTATTGTTTCCTTTATCGTGTGCCATTTTGATAATTACCAAGTCTGCACAATTTAATCCATAACAATATAATGAATGGCTGGTGCAATTTCTAAAACTCGGTGAAAAGGAAATGAGGAGAGAAAAACTTGCAATTGTAACATGACGAAACCTTTAATTCTCAGTTTGTGGTCATAATCAAGAGTTGTGTCATATTTGGAGAGTAGTGTTCCCCCTTCATCATGTACTCTCTCTCTTTCCTGAAGGATGAGGTTGATGAAGCTGTGAAAGATCTGTTGGCTCTTAAAGCCAAGTACAAGGCACAAACGGGTCACGACTACCAACCTGGCAAGGCTCCACCTCAGGCCCAGGTGGTGGCTCCAACTCAGGTCCAGGCTAAGTCCTGTTCTGCAGTTACCCTTGCCCTGTTGAACAAGGTGGCAGCCCAAGGCGAGATGGTACGAGAGCTGAAGGCCAAGAAAGCTGGAAAGGTACACGTTTAAGAGCGATGAACACTGATTTTGGTGCCTTTGAAAAGGAAGATCATTGAAGCATTCATTGTTGTTATTCGCTGAACTAGTATTTTTGTTATGGGTGATCATAATTGTTTTACCTCCGTCACCAAAGGCGGTTATGTTTTCACCCATATCTGTCTGTGAGCAGGGTACCTCAGAAAGTTATGGACAAATTCGGACGAAACTTGGTGGACAATCTGGGTGTGACAAGGCCAAATTAGATTTTGGTGAAGATCCAGATTTGGAACCGAATTTTTTTTAGTTTTTGAAGTGATTCTTCACCATTGAGAGATGCATGATATTTTGAAAGGTTATGGACAGGATATGACAAAAGTTTGTGGATGAGTTGGGTAGGTGACAAGAACAAGCTCATTCGATTTTGGTTCATGTCCGAATGCAGATCCGGCCTATCAGTGGGATAAAAAACGTAAACTGTTCAGCCTGGCAGAGGTATGCGGTCTACCGAGTGCCGTTCTCGTAGCTAATGCATAACTTCCTGTCATGCTGGTCTACATTTTGACCACGTAGTTCCCACGATTTGTGGACCATGATGAGGTGAATCGTGGAGTAAAACTCTTGTGGCTCTTCAAAACAGAGTTCTTGGAGAGGCTCTTGCACACTTTTCTGACTAGACAACCTCCACCAGACTCAGGCCCTCATCATTGTGCCCCCTTGCCCACAGGATAAGATTGATGATGCCGTGAAGGTTCTTTTGACTCTTAAAGCTGAGTACAAGGCACAGACTGGGCAGGACTACCAACCTTGCAAAGCTCAACCACAGACCAAGATGATGGTTCCAGCTGAGGCCCATGCAATGTCCAGTTCTGCAGATCTCCTTCCACTCCACAATAAGGTGGCAGCCCAAGGAGAGGTAGTACGTGAACTGAAGGTCAAGAAAGCTGGCAAGGTGCGCTTTTAAAAACAATCGATTACAATTTTAAATGCATTTTATCAGGAACATTGTTAAATGTTCATTGGCATGAATTATCTGCTGAACTCTTTTTTTTTTTTTTTCTTTTTTTTACCTCAAGATTGCAACTTTCTAATGCAATGCTTCTTGTCATGCTGGCTTACCTTTTATTGAACATAAATTTCCCACTATGTTTGGAACGGGGTGAGATAAATGGTGGAGCAATGGTTGTATGGTTCTCAAAGCAAAGTTCTTGAAGAAGCCCCTTGCATGATTGTGCCAGGACAACCTCCACTAGACTCAGGATCTCATAATTTGTTGTCCTCCCCCTTCTTACCCATAGGATGAGATTGAAGCTGCCGTGAAGGTTCTTTTGACTCTTAAAGCTGAGTACAAGGCACAGACTGGGCAGGACTACCAACCTGGCAAAGCTCAACCACAAGCCAAAATGGTGGTTCCAGCTGAGGCCCATGCTAAGTCCAGTTCTGCAGATCTCCTTCCACTCCACAATAAGGTGGCAGCCCAAGGAGAGGTAGTACGTGAACTGAAGGTCAAGAAAGCTGGCAAGGTGCACTTTTAAGAACAATCGATTACAATTTTTCAATGCGTTTTATCAGGAACATTGTTAAATGTTCATTGGCATGAATTATCTGCTGAACTTGTTTTTTTTTATTCCTCGAGATTGCAACTTTCTAATGCAATGCTTCTTGTCATGCTGGCTTACCCTTTATTGAGCATAAATTTCCCACTATATTTGGAACGGGGTGAGATAAATGGTGGAACAATGGTTGTATGGTTCTCAAAGCAAAGTTCTTGAAGAAGCCCTTGCATGATTGCGCCAAGACAACCTCCATGAGACTCAGGATCTCGTAATTTGTTGTCCTCCCCCTCCCTGCCCATAGGATGAGATTGATGCTGCCGTGAAGGTTCTTTTGATTCTGAAAGCTGAGTACAAGGCACAGACTGGGCAGGACTACCAACCTGGCAAAGCTCAACCACAAGCCAAGATGGTGGTTCCAGCTGAGGCCCATGCTAAGTGCAGTTCTGCAGATCTCCTTCCACTCCACAATAAGGTGGCAGCCCAAGGAGAGGTAGTACGTGAACTGAAGGTCAAGAAAGCTGGCAAGGTGCACTTTTAAGAACAATCGATTACAATTTTTATGCCTTTGATCCGTAAGAAGGTTGGATGTTCATTGGTGTGAATTATCTGCTGAAGTTGTTTTATTTTTATTCCTGGGGATTGTAAGTTTCCAATACAATGCTTCCTGTCACGTTTGTCTACTTTTTATTGAGCATAAATGTCCCACTATTCTTGGACCAGGATGAGGTGAATGGTGGAGTAATTTGTCAGGAAGCCATTTTGAGAACATTTCTTTGGATATATCACATGAAAGTAAGGTGAACAAGTACAGATACATTCAAAGTACCCCACCCCCATGCCAAATAAATAACATATCATCCAGCATGTGGCACATAGAGACAGTATTGGGAGGGAGAGATGCATAATAATTGGTTGATTAATTGTGTAATTAAAATAAATAAATAATAATCGTAAAATAAATAAATTATTAATCAATTGGCTAATAGAATACCTAAACCACCACTGTTTCATCTGAATCTGTAACTTAAAAAAATTAATTAATTCATTTATTAATCAAACAATGAAATAATTTATCGATTAATTGATTAATCAATAAATCAAAAATACCCTTTACAGTCAAATCACTTGGTCATTGTTGTGTTCAAATATCAGCTTTCTAGTTCAAAAGGTGTCTGAGATAATGCCCAGAAGAGAAATAAGTACTTAATTAATCAATAATTGAGTAATTAATCGATTAATCAAAAAATACTGTTTTTGCCAAAGCACTTGCTCACTATTGTGCTGACATTTCAGCTTCCTAGCTCAAAGGATGGATGAGATATTGCCCGGACAAACAAACAAGGAAGAAACCGGAGTGAAAACTGAGTACTCCCTTTCGGCACGCGTCATCGCTGGGCCCCTAAGGTGCCCGGTGATGATGTCATGCAGCGCTTGGAGATGGAATAGGAAAGGAGCGGTGTACAATATCTCAGGGTCAATGTTAGCCTGGGTGTCATCTTCCAAGTACATTTTTTAGGGAGATGTGTGCCTTTCTGAACCCATACCTCCAGATGACTCCAGCAGTTTCAAAAAATCGTACTTTGTAATGAATCATAAATAACCTAATGAGAAAATGCTGAAAACCTTTGATTAATTATTTGTTTATAAAAGCCAACATACTTGGGTCAGTTTAAGCCAAAAAATGTATTTCTTGAACTATTTTTGTGAAAGCCATACCTTGATTTTTACCTCTGTGCCCCCTTGCGCAAAAGGCACTTATGACTAAATGGCCATCTATCTATAATTCCAGTAATCTCTGTGTGTCTGTGTGTTTGTCTGTGACCGCTGTTTCTCGACAACCACGGGTCCGATATACTTTAAACTTGCCAGGTATATTGCTGGGGACCCGAGGATGTGCCTTTTCAAGGTTTCATATTAATCGGACAAGTACTTACCGAGCTATGTCCAAAAAACGCTTCAACCAATCAGAGAGCAGCGAGCTATCACGTGTGCCGAACGTGGCGATCAGACTCTGCCTCGGACGGCACATTTGACAGCGTATTCATTTATTTCACGTTGGAAAACTATGTTGCCGTTAAACTATGTTTTAAAACGAATTCAAACTGCGATTAAATTAAAACGATTCATCGTAACTGCGATTTGCGAACTTCCGGACAGTGAAGACTTCACTTCCGGCAGCCAATCACAGAACGCTTTGTTGCGTAGGCGTGGCCGATGTGAGACGAGCGGAGCTGAGCGCGTTACGAGCTGACCGCCATTACGGTACGTAATTCGATTTCTTATGCGCATTATTTCTCCCAATTCAGTCAGAGCGAAGGGCGGAAGCGAAGAGCGTTGTTTTTTTTGTTTACGGGCGTACGGGCGGGGTAGAGCGTACGGGTAGCGTTTTTTTTTTTTTTTGGCAAGGAACGGGCACCCACGTACGGGCAATGCCCTAGTAACTTTAAACCTGGGGAAATATAAAACATTACTTCTTCAGACATGTTTATGTATAATTTTAAAAATAAATTCCTCCGATCCTGAAATTTAAAAAAACAAACCAAAACACATACAGGAATATGTATTATCCTTCATTTGAAGCATATATGAAAGATCATGTGTAAAATCGTTTTTATAACAAACTTACAGTGAAACAAACAATCATGCCAGGCAATGGGATGGGGTAAAAATTAAAGAAATTAATTCCCCCGATCCTGAAAGAAAAAGAAAAAACACACGCATACAGGAGTATGGATTACCCTTTCTTTGAAGCATATATGAAAGATCTTGGGTAAAAACATTTTTATAACAAAGTTATAGAGACACAAAAATCAGCATAGCCTGAGGCCATAAAAGACCCCCCGATTGCATTATAGGGGTTACATTTTAAAAATAAATCCCCTCCCCCCTATCCTGAACAAAAAAAAACAATACACACACACACACACAAGCATTGCCATTGGTCTTTATTTGGAGGGAATCTGAAAGATCATGGGTAAAAACGTTTTTGTAACAAAGTTGTTACAAAACAAAATCATGCCAGACAAAAAAGACCCACGAATGCATCGAAGGGTTTTTGTTTTATCCTTTATAAGCTCAATGTGCATGGTGAGTATTCAGTCTTTTTCATTGCCTATTTTAAGGGTCTTCACCAATTCTGTACCCCTTACCCCACAAAGCATTATATGTGGAATATAGAAATGGAATAGGGATCACAATATCTACATTAAGTTCACTGAATGTCACCAAATGACTGCAGTTGGTGTAAATAGTTTGTCAACGTAATAATATGATGGGCTTACTAAGTCTGGATTTGGTGAACTTTGACTTGGCGGCTTCCATGTGGCCCTGACTTTTCTGTCTTGTATTGGAAAGATGGATGAGAAAAGTGGCATTGAGGATATTCTGATCGAATCAAGCACTTGCAGAAACAACACAGTGGCCCAAGTGGCAAAAGGGCCGGAAGAACTACAATCGCTGCATCCATGCCTAAAACCTTCTGCAAGAATCACTTCAGTGTCTCGGATGGTAGAATGGCGCAGTAAATGTGATGAAAACGCCTTTCTTGATGAAGATGATGTGGTTGACCACATCAGGACATGGGTTCCACATGCTGTCTGCTCTGCTGAGATTCCAGCGATACTGCAACTACCAGACTAGTTCACGAAGCGGGAATGTTAGAAATTTGAGACGTTTGCCTTTTGGAACCACTACATGGAAATGGCCATGTAGTTCCCACGTACATCTGGATAACTGAACATCATCTTCACGTACATCTTATACATCTTATGCATGTACATCTTCCATGATAGCTCAGAACAGAACATTATAATCTCCAGAGGTAGCGCCATGTGTTCATCTGGAATTCATGGATCAAAATCATCTGATCAAGAGGTCACTCCACAACCTCAACTAAGTGTGGGGTGACATGGTCCTTGAGCGAAGTGTTGAAATTTAATCTATGTCATACACTCACTTGCACACACACATGGGACACTGTGCAAAAGCATCAAAAGTACCCTCCTGGCAGAACTAGAAAAGGACTTGGTCGCTGTACACGTACTGCCAGACCCAGTGTTCAGCCTGGATCATAGATGGAATGGCTAAACTTCAAATGGTATGGAGATGTGGTCAAAAAACATTTGGTGATGTCACCACATCCATTTTGAAAGTAATCAAGCCACCTCCACAAGGCTCAGCACCTCTTCATTGTGCCCACCTCCCCATAGGATGACATTGATGCTGCCGTGAAGGTTCTTTTGGCTCTTAAAGCGGAGTACAAGACACAGACTGGAAAGGACTACCAGCCTGGCAAAGCTCAACCTCAGTCCCAAGTGGTAGTTCCAGCTGAGGCCCAGGCTAAGTCATGTTCTGCAGATGCCCTTGACATATACAACAAGGTGGCAGCCCAAGGAGAGGTGGTTCGTGAACTGAAGGTCAAGAAAGCTGGCAAGGTGCGCTTTTAAGAACAATGGATTATAAATGATTTCTAATTCAATGCTTACCTGTTTATGCTAACCACTGTACATTTTATGTGTATGGTTCCCACTGTGCTTTCACCTCTATGAAGTGAATCGTGTCGTAAAGATCTTAAGGCTCTAAAAGCAGAGTACTTGGAGAGGCTATGCCACTATCATCAGCCTGGGCAACCTCCACCAGGCTCAGCCTCAGGCCCTCTTGATGGTGTGCCCCACCGTTTGCCCTTAGGAGGAGATTGGTTCCACTGTGAAGGTTAATTTTGCACTTAAATCTTGAGCATACGGTACAGACAGGTCAGGACTACCAACGTGGCAAAGATCCAGCTCAGTTTCAGGTTGTGGTGAAGGATTGGGGTGCTTGTATGCGATTGGAGATGAGTAACTGCAACACGGCAGCTCTTTATGAGCGAGTAAAGGAGCAGAGTGACATGGTGCAGATAATACCTGCAAAGTGGGCTGGGGTAAGGCATGATGAGCCTTTTGTGTTTACATAGATCGTCATGATGTTGTCTTGCAGTGTTAGCTTTGTACGTGGTCACATGTTCCACTTAAAATAAAATAAAAACTCGTCATGCATTCACATTAACCTTTCCTTTTGGTATCGGCATTGGGTAGAGTCCCCGCAGAGTGGATGGATGGCCTAATTATCTGCTTATACAAAGGGAGGGGATCCTGCAATCAATGTAGCAGATATCGACCCATTACACTATTGTCGGTCCCTGGAAAGGTATTTAGTCATGTTTTACCAACTCGCCTGGAACCATTACTCACCCATCGACGCTGCCCACAGAAGTCTGGCTTCACAAAGGGCTTTTGTTCGGAAATCCACCGCGAGTTTGCAAGACCGCGTTGCCAATATTGACATCAAGGCCGACTTTGACTCAGTGGATCGGAGTGCTCTGTGTTAGGTCCTGGAAATAGGCAGAACACCTTCATTTTTTTCTCCATTTCATCCGGGACATGCATGAGGGCACCACATCAGCAGTACGCTTTGAAAACGACGTCTCCGGATCTTTCCTCATCACCTCGAGTGTCCGTCAAGGTTGCATCCTCACTCTGCCTCCTCGCTCCAGCTCTATTCTGTTGTGCCTTTGTATCCTGAGCCGGTGTCAACGAGACCTTGGAATAACTGTTGGCGGTGCACTCTTTATGGATCTGGATCATGTTGATGCGTGGCCATGTTCCTAGAAAGGCCAGACAAATGGCCAACATCGCTACAGAGGTTCGAGGAAGAGGCCGGGAAAATGGGAATGCACATTTCTTGGGCAAAAACCAAGGTTCAGAACATCGGCCCCAGCCCACCTCAGACGCCAGTCGTTGTTGTGGGCTAGACCATTGCAGCAATGGAGAAGTTCAGGTACCTTGAATGTGATATAGGCTCTACGGGCTACTCCTCACCTGACATTCACCGACGTATGGGCCTTGCCTCGTCTACCTTTGGCCAGATAAACCGTGTGTGGCGCAATAAACACCTTACGTATATCAACAAAACTGTATATACCACCTGTATATTGCCAGTGCTCCTGTACGGGTCTAAAACCTGGACGTTGCTTGTAGAGGATGGGCGAAAGTTTCAGGCCTTCCCTATGAGGTGCCAGCGTCACATTCTTGGAATCCAATGGTTTTGACTTTGTCACTGATGAGACAATATCACAAAGCACCTGTCTCGATGACATTCACAACATAATTTCGCATAGGCGCCACTCCCTTTTTGGGCATGGTCAGTGGTTGCCAGACAACACCCACATAAATTGCCCTCAAATTAAGCGTCAGCATTCGCGGAGGAATTAAACTCTCCGTCCTGGAAACGGGCCCAAGGATGCTCCCGCAGCACCTAGGTACATCAGTTTGAGGTAGACCACGAGACACAGGCACAACAGTTGTGGCAGTCTGCATTTGACAGGAAGGAATGGGTGGCCCAACATCCCTGTGCTGGATTTGGAAAAATGTGATGTGATGCCATTCACATCACAAGGTCTTTCCTGCATGCCACCTCATGTTAACAGGAAATAATTTAAAATGCTCTTGATTTTTGATGGAAGGTATTTTAATGAAATTGCTTCCAGGTAATGTTTTTTCTTTTATTTACCATTGTAATTTCAAATGGTTCTTGCTGTGCATCAGGATACTGTTGACGCAGCGGTGCACATGCTTCTGGAGCTGAAGGCCGAGTACAAGCAGAAGACTGGCAAGGATTACCAGCCAGCCACTGGGACGACGAGCCGGTCCTCCAGCAGCAAGCCAGAAACGAAGGCGGTGAAGGAGCCAGCTGGGCATAAAGATTCCTCGAAAGACTCTCTGCCAGGAAGTATGGAAAGTCAGGGGTCCAAGAAACAAACTAGGTGAGTGCACGATATGCTTTATCAAACGATTCATTTTGATTCTGATTATGTTTTATCAAACGGAAGTTGCTAAAGGTAACTGCTAACTGCGACAGCAAGCAAAGTCAACCTGACGTTTTAAGGTGTTAGCCCTTCCTTTAAGCAAAACTTGTGTTGTCAAACAAAGAAGTCATCGTCCTGTGGAAGAATTTCGTGTATGACTCACAGGACTCCAATGACCGGACTCAGGTTTACAAAAGGTCTTTGTTTATTATTCACTTCATTCCATTTACCAAATAATACCGCATTATTCAATGGCTGAGATTAACTCTTTTCCATGGTCCTTTTCGTTCGGCTGATGTTCCTCCGCCATGGTCCCGTTCGTCAGAGCTCCTCGCAGCAAGTCCTCTCGACTCCAGCCGCAGCTCCCGCTTATATGGACCAACTCGACTTAATCCTCTGTCCGCTGAACTCGTAATCTCTTCTCCGCCGACGTTTACTGGTCGCCTTCCTGGCGCCAGCTAGCCCCCCCTGTTGTGAGTTCCATTTATCAAACAATAGGGGGGTGCTCCAGCCTGGGGCTGTGACCAGGTGTTTCAAGAGATTATCATGTTCGTGCACATTCCTAACTCATTTACAAACTCGTCCTTCACAGAGTTTGCATGTAAAATGTATTTGCTTTGTTACCAGGTTAATTAATAAGTTACCAGTGCCAATTAATAAGTTACGCTGAGTTACACTTCTACAGTCCCATGGTGGTTAGCGTACTTTTCTCAACTTTTATTGAAGAAAAGCTATTGGTCGAGCAGTCCTGCAGACCAGCACGAGGTTTGCTAAAGACGAGTGTTCCTCTCTCTGATTTCACCTGGATTAAATACAAAAACAACAGACATTTAAAGGTTACTCAGTTGTGTTTCCATTTCTGTTAAAATGATTGGAATATGTTTTTTTTGTTCATGAGATGGAAGATTTTGTTGTATAAATGTAAACTTTCATTCTTTGTCGTCAATTTATTACCTTCTTTCTGTTTTCTTTGTTTTTAACTGGAAAGGCTTTTACTCCCTTGAGTAAACGTCACTGTCACGCGCCTCATATTTACAGGAAATAGTACACCAGTTCCACATTGTATAATAATCTTATGAGTTGCCAATGCATTATACAGTGCACTCAGAAAGTATTCAGACCTCTTCACTTTTTTCACATTTTGTTATGTTGCAGCCTTATGCTGAAATCGTTTAAATTCATTTTTTCCTCAACAATCTACACTCCATACCCCATAATGACAAAGAGAAAACAGGATTTTAGAAAGTTTTGCAAATTTATTAAAAAGAAAAAACTGAAATATCACATTTACATAAGTATTCATACCCTTTGCTATGACACTTGAAATTTAGCTCAGGTGCCTCCCATTTCTCTTGATCATCTTTGAGATGTTTCTACACCTTGATTGGAGTCCACCTGTGGTAAATTCAATAGATTGGACATGATTTGCAAAGGCACACACCTGTATATATAAGGTCTCACAGCTGACAATGCATATCAGAGCAAAAACCAAGCCATGAGGTCGAAGGAACTGCCTGCAGAGCTCAGATACAGGATTGTGTCGAGGCACAGATCTGGGGAAGCCTACAAAAAAATTCTGCTGCATTGAAGGTTCCCAAGAGCACAGTGGCCTCCATAATTCTTAAATGGAAGAAGTTTGGAACAACAAATACTCTTCCTAGAGCTGGCTGCCTGGCCAAACTGAGCAATCGGGGGAGAAGGGCCTTGGTAAGAGAGGTGACCAAGAACCCGATGGTCACTCTGGCTGAGCTCCAGAGATCCTGTGTGGAGATGGGAGAAACTTCCAGAAGGACAACCATCACTGCAACACTCCACCGATCTGGGCTTTATGGCAGAGTGGCCAGACGGAAGCCTCTCCTCAGTGAAAGACACATGAAAGCCCGCTTGGAGTTTGCAAAAAAGCACCTAAAGTACTCTCAGACTGTGAAAAACAAGATTCTGTGGTCTGATGAAACCAAGATTGAACTGTTTGGCCTCAATTCTAAGCGTTATGTCTGGAGGAAACCAGGCACCGCTCATCACCTGCCCAATACCATCCCAACGGTGAAGCGTGGTGGTGGCAGCATCATGCTGTGGGGTGTGGGGGTGTTTTTCAGCAGCAGGGACTGGGGGACTTGTCAGGGTTGAGGGAACAATGAACGGAGCAAAGTACAGAAATATCCTTAATGAAAACCTGAAACAGAGCGCTCAGGACCTCAGACTGGGCCGAAGGTTCACCTTCCAACAGGACAATGACCCTAAGCACACAGCCAAGACAACGCATGAGTGGCTAAGGGACAACTCTGTGAAGGTCCTTGAGTGGCCCAGCCAGAGCCCTGACTTGAACCCAATCGAACATCTCTGGAGAGACCTGAAAATGGCTGTCCACCAACGGTCCCCATCCAACCTGAAAGCTCGAGATGATCTGCAGAGAAGAATGGCAGAAAATCCCCAAATCCAGGTGTGCAAAGCTTGTCATGTCATACCAAAGAAGACTCGAGGCTGTAATTACTGCCAAAGGTGTTTCAACTAAGTGCTGAGTTAAGGGTCTGAATACTTTTGTCAATGTGATATTTCAGTTTTTTCTTTTTAATAAATTTGCAAAACTTTCTAAAATCCTGTTTTCTCTTTTGTCATTATGGGGTATTGAGTGTAGATTGATGAGGGAAAAAATGAATTTGAACGATTTCAGCATAAGGCTGCAACATAACAAAATGTGAAAAAAGTGAAGGGGTCTGAATACTTTCTGAATGCACTGTATATATTGTTACGGATCTCAGAGACGGCACTCCCCTTAGCAAGGGGGGGGGGGGGGGTTAATCCCCTTGGCCTGTTAAGCTGGCCGTCTCTGGTCCTGGTACTTGTAATGCTCTTTTGCGGGGTGGAGTTGATCAGGGTTATTGGTCAAGGTGTTCTCCCGAATACCTTTACCAATCCCTCCGCAAAACAGGGAGACAAGTACCGCTCGAACCACGGACAAGATGGTATTTGCCGAGCGGTTTAGCACTCCGCGATTCGAGCCGTTAAAAAAGGACTAACCCGACTATTGCGGTTGACCGAATCGTGCCACAGGTACTCAATCGAAAGAAGGGACTAAAGCAATCGGGGGAAAGAAGAAACCAAAGTAAGGAATACCAGACATTTATTAATTATGTACAAAACCAAAGAACCAAAGAAGAAACGAAAGTAATATACAGAAGAAGAAGAAGACACAGGGCAGCCTTAAGCAGTCTTATATTACCCCAGGACAAACAAACAGGACAGACAAACAGACTTACACGAAAGGGAATAGCAGGCAGGAATGACTGGAAGAAGGGATGAGAAGGCCCAGGCAGACGGTAGGCGTCAAGGTCCGGCTCCAGCAGTCGACTCGCGTCGTGGCGGGAAAACCCTGGCAGGCAGCGAGCGTGTATCGTTCACCGCGAGCGGACGTTGCATATAGCGATGGGATTGGGATGCTCCGTCTATAACAAATGGCTCGTGTCAACGCTCTCTCCCTTGAACAAGATGCCAGTTCGTCGCGCACTCCAAGTCCTTCCCCTCTCGTCGGTATCTTCTCACGCGTCTCTCTCTCGCAACTCTGGAACCCTCTCACACAACTGGTACCTTCTCACCCGACTCCCTCTGCCTTCTCTGTAAAAAGGCTTCGCGCTCGTCCTTATATTACGCGTGTTGCAATCAATGCGCGCTTCATGGAGCCACGCCCGCGATGGTCTTTCGTCAGCCCTGGTTGGCTGGTGGGGGCTCGCTGGCCACGCCTTGGGTGGTGCGTCGGCGTGCCACGCCCGTGATCTGGCGGCTCCGCCCCCTTCTTCCTCGGCTTGACCGCATGGCTAATGGCGGCTTGGGCAATCAAACGAACCAAGACAAGGGGCAGCGAACGCTGCTCGACCGTTACTTTGCGGAGACGTGGGTGAGGCGATTGGGGAAATTGAAAGGGGCCTATCTTATTTGATTAATGCAACGCAGATTCAACTATTGGGAACAGGTCCTTAACTGAAACACATAATAATGAAATAACTACGGAGAGGTCCTATGTTTCGCTACGTGTTGTACATGGACTAACTAGGGTGCGATCTTTAACAAGCCAATTAATGGGGATATTTACAGGGGAACATTTATAAGGGATGCATTTACTAAAATTTACTAGTGAAGGTTCTAAAAACCGTAACAATATATATAATATATATACATTTTTATTTTTTTATTTTTTTTAATTCCTTATCTTCTCCATCCCTGTCCTGTTTCTAAGGTTGGGCATCGAAGTGAAGAAAGAAGACAATCTTTCTGAGTGGTATTCTCAGGTACTTTGACCCACTGGGAAAGAATGTGTGTGTGGGGGGGGGGGGGGGGGGGGTCTGTCTGCCTTTTTTCTGTGGAAGGGTGGGAGGAAGGAGGAGGGAAAGGGTGGACGTGGGAGGGAGAGGGGTGGGGTAGGAGTCTGGAGGGGAGGGGGTGGGGGTGTGGTGGGAGAAGGGAGGGAAAGTGTGGCGGTGTGGTCTGGTGGGAAAGGGTGGAGGTGGGTTGGGAAGAGTGAGGGAAAGGGTGGGGGTGGGGTGGGAAGAGGGAGGGAAAGGTTGGAGGTGGGGTGGAAAGAGGGAGAGAAAGGTTGGAAGTGGGGTGGGAAGAGGGAGGGAAAGGGTGGAGGTGGGTGGGGAGAGTGGGGGTGGGGTGGGAAGAGGGAGAGAAAGGTTGGAGGTGGGGTGGAAAGAGGGAGGGAAAGGTTTGAAGTGGGGTGGGAAGAGGGAGGGAAAGGGTGGAGGTGGGGTGGGAAGAGGGAGAGATAGGGTGGCAGTGGGAGAAGGGAGGGGGGTAATAAGTAACCGCATGATGACGAGTAGTTTGGAAACTGCATGCAGCATCAATTGGCAAGTTATGCAACTCCATGTCCATAAGACAACATGCTGACAATAATGCATGACATCATCCACACCGATCTGCTTAAACATTCAAATTACGATTCCCTAGCAGAGGTACGATCACATAAAACCACCTGACAATGTCAACAGGTGTTATTTTGCAACACCTTCCTGTAACTGATCTGAAGTGTCTGAATATCAAATGTAACAATAATGTTGCATACAAAGGCTGTATCCAAATTTGTATCACATTTCCAGTTGTATGATGTCACCACAATATTGTGATACTTCAATATTTCAGAAGAACATTGCACCCTGAAGTAGTGTTCAAATATGTGGCTTTTTCTGACAAAACGGAATGATTGAAAATAAGGAGATGTAGGCAGTTTGTTTCTTGAAATTTTAACTTTAACAAGTCAGGAGACGACGATGGTTCACGAGCGAGCGGTATTCAATGACAAAGGACTGACTATCAAGTCGATCGTCACGTTCATCGACGATTGATGCATCAAATCGGGACCATAATCAGTTATGAGGTAAGTTAGCTACACAATACCGAAAATTCGGTTCGATTCCAACAACTTTGAAAATTTGACCTTTGTGACCTTCAAAGGTCGAAGGTCGAAGATTCTGAAATTTGTTGGAAAACTTGTATTTCATGATGTATGTGATAATATAAGATCATGTACGACATTTCACCCTATCAGGAAACGAACAATGTAATAAAACCAGCAAAAATCGACTTTTCTAAATTTCGTGACCTTGTGACCTTGACCTTGGGGCGAAAATGAAAAATCGAGCTCCGTGGGGCTAGACACATGACATTGGCCGAACCAAATATCGAAACCCCTGTGAGATTCCACCAACTCCTTCGGAGAAGATGTAGCTTGAACTCGATTACCCCCTAAAAAGACATCTTTTTCGGGCGTGGCTCCGCCCACAATGGGCGCAATACGCCCACTCTAGGCAGGACGCAACTAGATCATGATATCAACCTCCCACCCAAGTTTCATCAAGATCGGATGATATCATCGGGTAGTTATGCTGCGGACAGACAGACAGACAGACAGACGCACACCCATGACGAATATAGTGGTCACTTGCTAACTCGTGAACCAATTATTACACAAGTTCGAAGCTTATGAGCTTAAAGACAAGGTAGAAGGTCAATGCTGTATACTGGTAACTAGGCAGATGAGAAACAGACAAGCAACATTCATGCAGGTGGAGAAAGAGGCAGGTGGACATTGGAGAGCAGGTTTCATGAGACTTGAAGAGCCACGGGTTGGTATGATCAACATGTGGTGATGCCAGTATGCTGCTGTCCTGTGGCTGGAGGGAATGTGATGCCACAGCCAGAAAATGAAGGTGAGCAGAAAGTCTAGGCTTGTGGATGGATACAAAGGAATTGATGGATGTGTTGGTGGCTTAGTGGTGCGGACACTGGACTAGCCTCCCAGAGGTTATGGGTTCATATCCGAAGGAAGCAGTATTAAACATTTGGATTCTTCTTCTGCTTCTCCGCCTCCCGATATGAAGGTGAGCAGAAAGTCTAGGCTTGTGGATGGATACAAAGGAATGAAAGAAGGCTGACTTTGTGATCTGTTTAGTGTATTTGTCGAAGGAAAGGGTTTGGTCAGAGATGACGCCAAGATTCCGGATGTGAGGGGAGGTGGATACTGGGATACCGTAAACATACTGGGATACTGGGATACCGTACATTAAACATACCACGAAAGTGTTTCATACCACATTATGCACATCCAGGCAGTCAGTAATATCCGCCAGGATGTTGAAAGTTGCGTGGAAATTCTGCAGGACATCTGACATTTGCAAACTCCAGGATTTTCCTCGAGGTCCACCAGGCTCCACTTTCTCCAGTTTCTCCATGTCAAGCGCCGTGAGTAAAATGTTCTGTTTCATAAGGCAGTCCCACACAATATATATATATATGAATCCCCCCCAAAAAATATTGTTTTCACAATTAATGAGGTGGAGAACCACCGAGCATAACTCGTGCTGAAAGCTCCTACCTCCTCAAATTCTGCAAAAGGGAATGGATGAAGCGCACGCTTGCACACGCGGGAATAATACATTTCTACTCTACTACAAGAATGTGTACAAGAATGTACAGACACAGCAAAACATAACTGTCTCCATGCAACCAGCATCACATCTCCATCCCAACATGAAAACATGCATTTCTACCCTCCGCTAGAACAAAAAGTGTGATTTATGATGGGTACCACAATGACCAAACAGGATGGCGCGTACACCTTTACATGTACACTCGCACTTCTTATATTCTTCTTCGTTCGTGTGAAGCACAAGTAGTGTAGGCTGCTATGTCTTAAAAATGGCTGTCGTGTTTTTTTTTTGTTAAAAGCAAAATTCCACTTGACTCCTTGTCTTTGGGGTGTCACATGTTCGAAAAAATAGGTTGTTAATTTTTTAAAACGGATTAAGGGTGTCAAATCCAAGATGGCCGCCAAAATATATAAATTCTATTAAAACTGGTATTCTGAACACAGTATGAGGTCCAAATTAATGATAATCTATCTATAATTCCAGTAATCTCTGTGTGTATGTATGTATGTATGTATGTATGTATGTATGTCTGTGACCGCTGTTTCTCGACAACCACGGGTCCGATATACTTTAAACTTGCCAGGTATATTGCTGGGGACCCGAGGATGTGCCTTTTCAAGGTTTCATATTAATCGGACAAGTAGTTACCGAGCTATGTCCAAAAAACGATTCAACCAATCAGAGAGCAGCGAGCTATCACATGTGCCGAACGTGCCGAACAGACTCTGCCTCGGACGGCACATTTGAGAGCGTATTCATTTATTTCACGTTGGCAAACTATGTTGGCGTTAAACTATGTTTTAAAACTAATTAAAACTAATTTGCGATTCTTTCGCTTTCCTGCGCGTTTGTGCACGCTATGGCGATTTCTTTACCAAACTCCGCAAGCCGTTCGCTTTGGACCAAACCATTTCATGTAAATAGAGGGGGGGGATTGTCACCGTACTCGCAAGCCGTTCGCTTTGGACCAAACCATTTCATGTAAATAGAGGGGGGGGGATATAATTTTAGATATAGATATAGTACGGGCATGCCCTAGTACCCATAATTTCAATACCAAGGAGTTCAAAAACAATTAATTTCAATATGGCAACACACAAAACACAAGCAACACAAGCAAAATCAAAGTCTCAAGGAACATGGGGTGCTTTTAACTCCCTGCTGTCTTCTTCAGCGAGCCGAACCAATGTCTCTTTAGTTCCACCACTGATACGATCACCACCTACAGACTACGGAACCCTTTATACTGGTCTGATGAGAGCACATAATATGACAACTCAGGTTCTTGGAAAAGACAAAATAACAGTGATGACACTTGATCTCCAACTCTATGATATGGCAATGAAACTATGGGTAGAAAGAGATGAAATGAAGAAGCAGTTCCTGTTTCGGCCTGGTGAGTTGCACGTAGTCTTCTGGGCATTGGCGGCATTAGGCAAATACGTGGAAGGAAGCGGCATTGACCAGGCTTGGGTCGAAGCTGGACTATATTCTCCAACAACCGTAACGCAAATCCTAAATGGAAAACATCTCTACAGGTCCCTAGAAGCACATACTGTAACATTGCTTGCTCTATACCATCTCTACTTTGACAGGTTCCTAACAAAAGCACCAGAAGAGAAAATGTTCCTAAGTGAAGCGTCCATTGATTTGGAAAAAGCATATCAGAAAGATATCAGCATGAACACAGGCAACCGTCAAAACCTCAGAGATGCCGTCAGAGAAACCATGACCATGTTCGAATCTAGAGATATCCTCACAAAGTTGGGACAGTTTGAAAGCAATCCAGCACCAATTCAACACTACATCCGTAACTACTTGAGGCAGTTTGAAACTATCCTTCAGTATATTAGAGCTACCAGACAACGGGACCTGCTGCTGCATATGGAAAGCACTGAAGCTCTTATCAAGTACTTCTTTGCTCACGACCACCTGAACTACGCACGTTTGCTCCCTTTGTACCTGTCAACAATGCAGCAAACAGAACAAGTTTTTCCAGATGTCTGGGCAGAACTCCTGAAAGGAAATTTCTGTGTGACGAAGGGATTGCTGCATTCACTTCAATAGGTCCAGATCACGGAATTGAGCAGGAGAACCGCAAACTCAAGGTCATTGGAGGCATTACTGGAATAACCCAAATTGAGAGAGCTCTAGACCGTTTCTTCCTGATTGCACCTGACTTGTCTAATCTAGTAGAGGAGTTTCAAAGAGAATATGGCATGGAAGGTGCTGATACCAGAGACCAACACCACGAGATCACAGGGGGAAAGTCCACCCGAGTAATGAGAAATTCCACTAGATTGACAGAGGTATTTGTTGTTCATGGAGACCCATTCGTAACCGATGAGAGTGACCTGTGTAACCTTCTTACCAAGAAAGTAATTGATGAAAAGGTAACAAAGGACATAGTAGACCGCGATGCCATCGGACAACAGTTGTTCCAGACATTTGTCAAAGAACGCCTTACAGAAGGAAAACTTTCAGTGTGGGATCCAATGAAGAGAAAGAACATAGGCACTTTCAAAAATGCCAACACAGTGAAGAAAGTGAAAGCAGGTGACAAACTCATTAAAGTCAAAGAAGAACGAGGACTCCTACAGAGGTTTATAGTAGCATCAAGAAGCCGTCCAGACCTTGATCTAAAGGACTGTATTGGGAAGTATGCATTTGGAATTGTTCCACGTGCCCTTTTTGCTTCGGATGGGTCACTTCTCCAAGCATATGACAAGGCTAAGGTCCTTCATCATCTTGAAGCACTAGTTACCAAGGAGCAACCTAGCCCAACAGAAGCCACAAGCGATCCAGCTAATGCCATACCGAGTGTTTCTGGCGACCAAGTATTGAGTGAAAACTCCCAAACTGAAGTACCACCCCAAGCCGAGGCGCCTGAAGTACAAGAAGCGCAGCCTGAGCAAGAAGCTTCAACTGACATGTCCGACATGTCTGAGAAATTTAAAGTTGTAGTCATAGATGGCATGGCCTTCGTTAACTCCATCTCCAAGACAGACAAAATGAAAACATGCAGTGATTTTGCCATGTCATTTCTTGAAAAGCTTATCAGGATTGCAGCTAACTACGACGAAGTAAGACTGGTATTTGACAGATACGTCGAAAGTTCTCTGAAAGAGCAAATGAGAAAAAAGAGAACAAAGGGAAACTCGACCTACTATCACATCCAAGATAGTACACTGATCCAGAATATTTCCTTGAAGGACTTCCTTTCAAGTGTCAAAACCAAGGCAGAACTTGTAGAGTATTTAGCTGCAAAGACTCTGGATCACAGCAACAGCTCTGCCAACAAATTGAAGAAGTTCATGGTAACCTTCGGCACTGAGACAAAAGGCAATGTAAGTGTGCCTGATGAATTGGTAAAACACGGTCATGAAGAAGCGGATACGTTACTCTTGATCCATGCCCTAACAGTTAACGGCGATGTAGAACTTGTAATAGACTCTCCAGATACCGATGTCTTCTTGCTGATGATCCACATGTATCCACAGCTACCTGCTGAGACATATTTCCTTACCGGAAAAGGAAAACTGAATCGGAAAATTGCAGTCAAACCTATCTTTGAAAAGTTAGGAGTTAACCGCGCCTCAGCTATTCTCGGGTTTCATTCTTTCACAGGATCAGATATGTGTGGCAGGTTCGCCGGCAGGACAAAGGACTGGTGTATGAAGGTGTTCATGTCCTGCGATGATATGATACTGGATTCACTTGCTTCACTTGGCAAATCTGCTGCTACACCCTCTCCAAACGCAATTGACCAACTGGAAAGGTTCGTTTGCTTGTTGTACAGATCCAAAACACACACCAAAGTAAATGCACTATGATGGTTCTTGTACTCAAATCGACAGGCTGAGGGAGAGAGTCTGCCTCCAACCTCTGGATCATTGACACCACACATTCATTCTGCGAGCACATTATATTGCAATGATATGGATGCAGGCATGCGAAAGTCAACCGTCCCTTCCTTCTCCCACTGACTGCGGATGGAAGTCAGAGGAAAATAGATTTCTCCCGGTGATGTGTTTGAACCCTCCAGCACCAGAGGCCGTGACTAAGCTGGTAAAATGTGGCTGCAAATCAGGATGCAAAGGAAACTCCTGTAGTTGCCGCAGCAATAAACTCCCATGCACAGAGGTCTGTAGCTGTTTGAACTACGGCTGTAGCAACAATGAACAATCAGCTCAGAACATTGTGGGAGATGAACACGAGGACTTGTAAGGTAAAACGGATGATTGTGAGACAGGAATATTTAAATATGGTCAAACAGGAAATTACATTACGCTATCATTGTTATAGCAATGTGGACCTTTGTGTAAAACAGTGGTAGCCATATTGGATTTTCTCACTATTTCTCACTATGGCTGGCATCCACCGATTTCAACGAATCAGTAACATGTTTCCCCAACGGCCTAGGATTACTTATGTGGGCATTACCACCAAAATGGACCTATTTCATCATTCACAATTTGTGTTATCAAGAACATTAAGTTTTTGTACTGTGGTTATTTAAGAAGTGGCGGCCATCTTGGATTTTCCCACCATTTTGAATTTGACTGCCATATTGAAATTAATTGTTTTTGAACTCCTTGGTATTGAAATTATGGGTATTATCATTAATTTGGACCTCATACTGTGTTCAGAATACCAGTTTTAATGGAATTTATATATTTTGGTGGCCATCTTGGATTTGACACCCTTAATCCGTTTAAAAAAATTAACAACCTATTTTTTCGAACATGTGACACCCCAAAGACAAGGAATCAAGTGGAATTTTGCTTTTAACAAAAAAAAAACACGAAATGACATAACAGCCTACACTAAAGGCTGCGGGGAAGCATCATTGGCTGAGGGCGCAGCTGTGCCGCTGATGCAGTGCCCCCTGCTGGTTAGGGCTGGAATTTGGAACTTGGCCATGTTGCCGGTGATAGCTCGCCTACTTTTTGCGAAGACACTATAGGATCTTTAACGTCCACCAACGGATGTTGGTAGACATCCTAGGGTTTGAAAAAGTGTGCATACTTCCAGGCCATCCTGGCAGTCCTGTACGTGTTATACCTGCATATCAAAAAAAAAAAAAACAGAATTAATTGAATTTTGAAATACCGACTTCTTTCCTGGAAGTCCTAGCAGTGTCCACGTGTTTTTGTTTTTTTTTACCTCTCCCACCCTCCCCCCCTCTTACCATGCCTCCTCCCCCCCCGCCCCCCCAAGCCCTCTCCCTCCCACAGATCTCCCGATGTCCCTGCTCTCCATCTTGTTCTCCCGCTCCCTTTATCATAGGTTTTATGTTTTATGTGTCAGTTTCTCTTTTTTGCAATCAATGTTAGCTCTTACACGAGCCTCGACCTTGTACACAAAAAAAAGAAACAAAAAAAGGAAGAAAACAATAGCCCACCTTCACATCCTCTACCCTGTCTTGAAACTGTTGCATGCCATCAAATACAAGAGATGAGGAGAAATCCCATGGTTTGCACTGTTGTTTCATGCGTAGGAATTTGCATTCTTCATCGTAAGAGCGAAGAAAGCAGCGCAACGTGGAGAGGACCACATCAATGCGCCCAAGACCCTCCAGTGCATCGCCCTTCAGCAGCTCACCCGGGTTGAGGAATTCTCGAGCCTGAATTTTCAAAAACAGATGAGGTTCCAATTATTCAGGCTTCATTCATGAGTCATTCTCCTGATGTAGCTCAGGTATCTTTTCGGCTGTCAAATACGTCACAGATTAATTACTGTGCAAAACGTACCGTTTGTGTCAATATACTGTATTAAAGCGCGGCATTACGCGCGCTGCTTGCGAGCAAGGAGGAAGCGGACAAGCGGTAACTTATAAGCGTCTTTATTTCAGGAGCTCACTGTAACACTTGCGCGCTCCGGGCTGCGCGCCCCGTGTATATCCTCAGGCCACGCCTACCCCTCGGGCGTGGCCGCCGCCCACTTGGTGCGCGGAATGATGTCACCACGCCAGTGGGCTTTCGTGTCCGCCACACGCGCCCCCCCCAGAATTCCCGCGCACCTGGAGGGCCAGTTTTACGGGGCAAACGGATGACCCGGCCGAAGAGCCCCCTGGCGATCGGCGGCGTCCGGGGTGCAGGGATGTCAGGTGGGATGCCCCTGGCTGCCCCTGGGATGGGTGCAGGACCGGGGGGCGGCATAGCGGCGGGGCTGGGCGGTGCCGGGGGTCCGCGCGCAGGGGGGCGGCCCCGACGCGGGGGTCGGGCCACTGGCGTTGGATGGTCCACGTCGAGGTGGGCCGGCTTGAGGCGGTCTACAGAAACGCGGTCAGGAGTACCTCCGATGTCCAGGGTGAAGTGCTTTGCCCCGGTCTCCAGCACGCGGAAAGGCCCGTCGTACGGGGGCCGCAGTGGTGTCCGGTGGGCATCGTGGCGGACGAAGACGTACTCCGCCGTGCGAAGCTCCGGGGCGACGTGCGTCGGTGGGTGCCCGTGGCATGCCGTTGGCACCGGGGTGAACCTCTGGGCGGTCTCTTGCAGAGCGGAGCGCTGCTGTGCCGCGGACCATGGTGCCGTGGAGTCGGGGAGGAACTCGCCCGGCACCCGCAGCGGTTGCCCGAAGACCAACTCCGCCGCGGATGCGCGCAGGTCCTCCTTGGGTGCCGTCCGGAGGCCCAGCAGGACCCAGGGGAGCCTGTCGACCTAGCCGCCGTCGCGGAGGGTGGCCCGGAGCGCGGCCTTCAATGAGCGGTGAAATCGCTCACACAGGCCGTTAGCCTGGGGGTAGTAGGCCGTGGTTCGGTGCAGCCGGACCCCGAGCCCCTGCGCGACCGCCCCCCAGCTCCGAGGTGAACTGGGGGCCGCGGTCGGACGAGATGTCTGAGGGGGCGCCGAACCGGGCGACCCAGGTGGCGATGAAAGCCTGCGCGACGTCCGCCGCCGTCGTCGACGCCAAGGGCACGGCCTCCGGCCACCGGGTGGTGCGGTCCACCAGGGTGAGGACGTGGGTGAAACCCCGCGAGGGGGGCAGAGGTCCCACCAGGTCCACGTGGACGTGGTCACACCGGCGTTCCGGCACCGTGAACGGGGCCAACGGGGCCTGGGTGTGCCGGTGCACCTTGGCGCGCTGGCACGCGAGGCACGTCCTGGCCCAGCCGTGGACGGCCTTCCGGAGGCCATGCCAGACGAACTTGTCGGCGATCAACCTTTGGGAGGCCCTCGCGCCCGGGTGGGACAGGCCGTGGATGGCGTCAAACACCTGGCGCTGCCAGCCCGCGGCATGATGGGGCGAGGCCGCCCGAGGGAGACGTCGCACAAGAGGGCCGCGCCCACGCCGTCGAACGGCACCTCAGTTGCGCGGAGGCCCGTGATGGCGGTCCACAAGGCCTGGACGTCGGGGTCAGCGGCCTGGTCCGCTGCCATCCGGGCATAGTCGATGCCGAGGTGGACTGCGTGGGCGACGGCCCGGGAAAGGCAAATCCGCCACCGGGTTGTCCTTCCCCGCGACGTGCCGGATGTCCGTCGTGTACTCGGACACGGCCGAGAGGTGACGCTGCTGCCGGGCCGAACACGGCCCGGTGACCTTGCCCATCGCGAAGATCAGCGGCTTGTGGTCGACGAAGGCCGTGAACACACGGCCCTCGAGCAGATGGCGGAAGTGCCTGACCGCCAAGTGAAGCCCGAGCAACTCACGGTCGAAGGTACTGTAACGGATTCGGGCGGGCGAAGCTGCCGGCTAAAGAACGCCAGCGGTTGCCAAGCTCCACGCACCCATTGCTTGTGCACCGCGCCCACCGCGTAGGCGTCGGTGGTGAGGGCGATCGGTGCATCGGGCGCCGGTTGCGCGAGCATGGTGGCGTTAGCCAAGGCGAGCTTCGCGCCCGTGAACGCCGTGTCCATCTGCTCGGTCCAGGTAACGTCGCCTTTGCCCGGCTTACCTCGGAGAGCTTCGTGCAGGGGGCGCAGGAGCTGGGCGATACGGGGCAGGAACCGATGGTAAAAGTTCACCATGCCCAGGAACTCCTGCAGCCCTCTGATTGTGCGGGGGCGCGGAAACCCCTTCACCGCCTCCACCTTGGCCGGCAGGGGGACGGCTCCGTGCCTGGTGACACGGTGCCCCAGAAATTCGATTATGGCGACGCCGAACCCGCACTTTGCGGGGTTCACAATCAGGCCATGCTGGCCCAGGCATTGGAAGAGCGTGCGGAGGTGGCGTAGGTGCTCTTCACGGGACGCGCTGGCGACGAGGATATCGTCCAGGTAGACGTAGACAAAATCCAAGTCGCGCAGGATGCTGTCCATCAGTCGCTGGAACGCCTGAGCCGCATTCATCAGACCGAAGGGCATCCGCAGGAACTCGAAGAGTCCGAATGGCGTGATGACCGCCATCTTCGGGACGTCCTCCGGCCTGACGGGGACCTGATGGTAGCCGCGTTTGAGGTCCACCTTTGAGAAGAAGGACATGCCCACCAAACGGGCGGAAAAGTCCTGAATGTGGGGGACGGGTAGCGGTCGGGAGTGGTGGCGTCATTGAGACGGCGATAGTCCCCGCACGATGTGCAGCGGCGACGCCCAAGCACTCTCCAAGCACCGAACGATGCCGAGTCGCTCCAGGGTAGCGAACCCCGCTTTTGCCACCGCCAGCTTCGTCGGCTCGAGGCGGCGTGCCCGGGCATAGACCGGTGGCCCGACGGTGGGAATGTGATGGGCCACCCCGTGCTTGATGGCCCCCACCAAGAAGGGGGGCCGCGTGAGGGCCGGGAAGCCGGCGAGGAGGCGGGTGAATGCGTCCGCCGCCGGAAGCGTAGAGATCAACGTGGCCGGAACCGAACCGTTCGGCAAGCCGCTTGGCAAGCCGCTCGGCGAGCCGCTCGTTGAGCTGCTCGACGAGCTGGGCAGCGCACAGGCGAGCGAGCTGAACGTCTCGGCCTGGACAAGACGTCTGCGCTTTACGTCAACCAGGAGCCCATTAGCGCACAGGAAGTCCGCGCCAAGCAGTGCCATGGGCACGTCGGCGGTGACGAACGTCCATCGGAAAACCTGCCCTCCGAACCGCAGAGAGGGGCAGCGTTTTCCGTACGTACGGATGGGCGTCCCGTTCGCGGCAAGCAGCGCGGGGCCCCCGCCCGCGGCGTGCTTGTCTGACGTACCGGCGGGAACGACACTCACCTGCGCTCCCGTGTCGCACAGGTAACGGCGCCCGGATAAGGTGTCCGTTATGAACAGCAGGCTGCTCGAACGGCCGGCGCTCATCGCCCCTATTGAGCGCCGGCCCGGGCGTTTCCCGACCTGTTGAAGGAGCATGGCGGATGACATTGCCGAGCCTCGTGGCCGAACTTGGCGTGGAACCAGCACCTGGTGGTGGAGCTGGAGGAGTGTGGCTGGCTCCGCCAGGCCGGTGGAGTTGGCGGTTTTCGCCGCGGCGATGGGCGGGGCGTGGCGGCGGTCACGAGGGGCATATCAGCATGCTGCGTATGCTGTGTAAGCTGATGCTGTGGATCAGCATCATCAGCAGCATCAGCCTCGAGGTCCTTGACGGCCCCACCGACTCTCGCCCGCGTGTCCGAAGCCGCGAAGTACCTGTCCGCCATGGCGGCCAATGCTCGGGGATCCGTTAGCACGGTCCCGGCCAACGCGAGGCGAACCTGCGCTGGTAGTTGGCGACGGAAAAGCGCCCGGAATAGAGAACCTGGGGCTTCTTCGCCCAACAGTGACAGCATATGGTCCATTCGGACCGACCGGCGCGTGTCGCCGAGCTCGGGGAGATCCAGGAGGCGGTCGGCCCGTGCGTCGTCCGTGAGGCCGAACGTGGCTAGGAGTAGCCGCTTGAGTGCCTCGTACTTGTGGCCGTCCGGTGGGTGGCGAAGGACGGACACCACTCGAGCGGCCGTGCCGGGCCCGAGGGAGGCGACGACGTGGCAGTAGCGCGTGTCGTCGCCGGTGAGGCGCCGAAGCTGAAATTGGGCTTCAGCTTGGACGAACCAGACTTCGGCCTGGGCCTCCCAAAATTCGGGAAGTTTAATCAACATTGCGTTGTCGGCCATGGCAATGGCGTCGTGTGTGGAAGGATCGCTCCGGCAGATCCAACGTCGAGGGTCACCAGTAAAGCGCGGCGTTACGCACGCTGCTTGCGAGCAAGGAGGAAGCGGACAAGCGGTAACTTATAAGCGTCTTTATTTCAGGAGCTCACTGTAACACTAGCGCGCTCCGGGCTGCGCGCCCAGTGTATATCCTCAGGCCACGCCTACCCCTCGGGCGTGGCCGCCGCCCACTTGGTGCGCGGAATGATGTCACCACGCCAGTGGGCTTTCGTGTCCGCCACAGTATATATATTTCTGCTACAATGCAGGCTTCTATAAACTTCCATCAAAATATATATATTTAAGCAACCCATAATTTGTTTTATTACATTTCACTTTGATGTTTCCCACTCAGACCTGCTGGATGAAAAGGTTACAAATCTCGTGCAGGAGAACGATAAACCGTGCTGGCATTTTGTGGAGCGTAGAGTGCTCCCAGACCAAGCGAACAATACGAATCAATCCAGAAATCAGCTGATGAAGTGATTCAAATTCCGTTCTCTCCATCAACTCCAGCCATCTCCGGAGAGGCTTCAAATGGAGGTGAATGTCTCTTGCTTCAATCAGGGCTGTAGTGAAACAGAACCACCATTTTAGAAAATGATTTGTATACATACTAACATATCATCATCATGGCCTGGTGGTATGCACATTCGCCTCTTCGCTGTCTAGCCTGGGTTTGATCCCGGTGTTTCATCAATGTGAAACTTTATTTCGTTTAACGTCCATCCGTCCGTTTAACGTCAATGACGTTTAACGTCCATCCGTCCGTTTAACGTCAATGACGTTTAACGTCCATCCGTCCCTCGGACGGACGTTAAACGGATGTCCTGTCTGCCGGCATTGGTTGGTGGACATTAAAGATCCCACGGTGCCCTTCGCAAACAGTCGGCACCATTTTTCAGGCACCCTGATGAAATTACAAATTCCTGCCAGAACCAGCAGGGGCCACTGCATCAGCGGTGCTGCCACACCCCCCAGCCAGTGGTGCCACTCCGCAGCATTGTGCTGCACACGATACACAGAGAGACCCATTATTCTTGATAACATCACCAACAACGCACAATCATGCCAAGAGGAACGGAAAAACGGGGAAAAAGAGGAATGAAAGAGAGGAGGTGAGCAGGGATTCTTATATCTCATTCGCTTACTATTTTATCCTTCCACGAATAATTTCTATTTTTTTATCAGTTCGAAATTCCCTTCTTCTTTCTGGTCCACCAATGGAATGAGTGTCCATTATTCAGCCACCTGGGATGGTGATTGGATTTTTAGCTTATCTGGAATTTGAATTTCCAGATGAGGGGTAGTCATGGTGCACGGTCAGTCCGTCCGTCACCTATTTCGACTTTTCTGGCCAAATCGCTGGGCCGATCTGGCTGAAATTTGGCAGCAAGGTTCTGCTCCTGAATGGTAACGGGGCTTGCAAAGCTCGTTCCGGTCACGTGACCGGAAGTGTTTCAAAATGGCAGATTTAGTAAATTTGCCTTCAAAAATCTTTTTCTCCAGACCCACCAGTCAGAATGCCACCAAGTTTGGGCTACAACATTAGGACAGGGTAGGGATGTTAAATTGCGTAGGTCATGCCAATCATGTGACCGGAAATGTGTCAAAATGGCAGACTTAATTTTTGGGAAAATCGTGTAAATTCTTTCAAAAAAACCCTCTTCTCCCAGACCCAACCAGTCAGAATGCCACCAAGTTTGGGCTACAACATTAGGACAGGGTAGGGATGTTAAATTGCGTAGGTCATGCCAATCATGTGACCGGAAATGTGTCAAAATGGCAGACTTAATTTTTGGGAAAATCGTGTAAATTCTTTCAAAAAAATCCTCTTCTCCCAGACCCACCAGTCAGAATGCCACCAAGTTTGGGTTACAACATTAGGACAGGGTAGGGATGTTAAATTGTGGAGGCCATGCTGATCACGTGACCAGAAGTGTGTCCAAATGGCGGATTTAATTTCTGGGAAAATCACGTAAATTCCTACAAAAAATCTTCTTATCCAGACCCACGAGTGAGAATGCTACCAAATTTGAGTTACAACATTAGGCCAGGACCCAGATAAGCTCCAGGTCCAGTGGTCCTATTTTTTTATTTCTCAATATTAGCTTAAATGTGGGGACTTTGTTTAAAGCTTACAAAACTATGTACAATATAGTATCATGCATAAACGAACCCAAGTTTTTACCGATATTGAAATCATTTTTCAACATTTGTCAAAAAAAAAAAAAATTACGTTCCCACTGTTGGATTCCTTTCCACACAATCTTTTTTCTGCATAAAAAGCCTTCATTCTTCCGACCCACCTGCAGAAACATCTTCACCCATTGCCTTGAATGCCATCAGGTATGAGCTGCCAGTTTTCTCTAAAAGCTCTTGCATGTGCTGCACACATGGTGCACTCAGCTGGCTGCAGACACCCTCAAAATCTTCACATCTGTCTGGGAAGAATATGTTCGTGAGACAAAAGAAATGTACTGAGCAGAGCAAGATGACAACTGCAACAACAATTTTGTGAACTTGTACAGAGGATATTCAAATATTTTGGTGGTTTGAGTTTAATGGGAAGTCAAAAAAATATTGCTTCACTAATAAACAATGGTTCGGCATGTTTTTTTTTTATCAACAACGAAATTAGTTCCATATGCCTCTGATCATTGAATCCTAGTTCCTCGAATAACACTCCGGCAGTGAATTCAATACACCAAAATACTAAATACATTACTGTATAGTATCTATATCTCGTATATATATACTATACAGTGCATTCAGAAAGTATTCAGACCCCTTCACTTTTTTCACATTTTGTTATGTTGCAGCCTTATGCTGAAATCGTTTAAATTCATTTTTTCCCTCATCAATCTGCACTCCATACCCCATAATGACAAAGAGAAAACAGGATTTTAGAAAGTTTTGCAAATTTATTAAAAAGAAAAAACTGAAATATCACATTGACATAAGTATTCATACCTTTTGCTATGACACTTGAAATTTAGCTCAGGTGCCTCCCATTTCTCTTGATCATCTTTGAGATGTTTCTACACCTTGATTGTAGTCCACCTGTGGTAAATTCAATTGATTGGACATGATTTGGAAAGGCACACACCTGTCTATATAAGGTCTCTCAGCTGACGATGCATATCAGAGCAAAAACCAAGCCATGACGTCGAAGGAACTGCCTGCGGAGCTCAGAGACAGGATTGTGTCGAGGCACAGATCTGGGGAAGACTACAAAAAAAAATCTCTGCTGCATTGAAGGTTCCCAAGAGCACAGTGGCCTCCATAATTCTTAAATGGAAGAAGTTTGGAACAACCAGGACTCTTCCTAGAGCTGGCCGCCCGGCTAAACTGAGCAATCGGGGGAGAAGGGCCTTGGTAAGGGAGGTGACCAAGAACCCGATGGTCACTCTGGCTGAGCTCCAGAGATCCTGTGTGGAGATGGGAGAAACTTCCAGAAGGACAACCATCACTGCAACACTCCACCGATCTGGGCTTTACGGCAGAGTGGCCAGACGGAAGCCAAACAGTTCAATCTTGGTTCCATCAGACCACAGAATCTTGTTTCTCACAGTCTGAGAGTCCTTTAGGTGCTTTTTTGCAAACTCCAAGCGGGCTTTCATGTGTCTTTCACTGAGGAGAGGCTTCCGTCTTCCGTCTGAATACTTTCTCAATGCACTGTATATGGTGTATATATATTGCAGATGGCATCTCAGGGTCAGTCTCTCAAAGACACAGAACAACCTATTGTATGAAGCAGTGTCAGCTGCTAATCTGTAAACCACAGCATCAGTCAGCGTACCGCTGCATTCGAAGGCTTTTATTGATAAATCACCAGTCTAACACTTGGAGAAAGTAATCATTCCATGGATGGGTTTCTGGTTCCCCAGCAGTCATCAGCAGCAGTATATTCCCCCCAGGAGAGGAGCTGCTAGGGCATCATTGAAGTACATACTGATATATAATATTGCAGGGACGAGAATAGGGGTTAACGGGTGTAATATAGACCAGTTAAAATCCTCTCTATCTCTTTGCTGATGACTCTACTCTCTGTCGCTCCATTCTTCATCCCTCAGATCGGCAGTCTGCAGCCTCCTCACTTTCTGCAGACCTGGACAAAACCACAGAATGGGCAAACAAGTGGAACATGTCTTTCAATCCTGAGGAATCTCACACTCTTACGATGTCTCTCCGAAAAGACCGACTGGACAACCCTCCCATCCACTTTCTGAATAATCCTCTCCAAGAAGTTCTGTCACTGAAGCTTTTGGGTCTCACTATCTGCCATGATCTTTCCTGGGAAAACCACATTTCAAATCTGGCCTCCAAAGCCAGTCGCCGACTGGGCATCCTCCGTCGTGCTAAGTCCTTTCTTGGCACACCTGAGCTCCTCACCACATACAAGGCTTTCATCCGCAGCTCAATGGAATACTGCTCTCTCCTCTGGGCTGGTGCTCCTGCCTCACACCTAGCTCATCTTCATGCTGTTGAAACCAAAGCATTCAGAATCATTGGAATCTCCCGTGATGAAGCTAACTCCAAGGGCCTCTCACTCACTCACCGCAGGTAGGTTGGTGGTCTTTCCGTCTTCTACCGACTCCTCTCTGGCCTTGCCCCCCCCCCCCCCCCAGCTCTCTCTGGGCTCTGTCCCGCAAATATTCCTACAGGTCGCACAAGATCTGCCTGCAACCCTCTTATGGTTCAACTGCCAAAATCAAGACTCTCTGCTCACCTTCACTCCTTCATTGCTCTTTTCTCCCGCCTCTGGAATAAACTCCCTCACTCTTCAATCCCACTCCACCCTCTAGGTCTTTAAAACAGCTGTTCACCACCATGTCTTATCTTCCCCCATCCAAAACCTTGATCTTTTCTACCCCCGCTAATTTCACCCCAATTCCACTTTTTTGAAATACCAACTTCTGTCCTGGAAGTCCTTGGTGTCCTTGTTGTTTTATACTTCTCCCACCGCCCCCCCCCCCCTTCCACGCCTCCTCCCCCCAAGCCCTCTTCCTCCCACACATCTCCCTGCTCTCAAATGTTGTGTTTGTGTGCTTCCCCTTCTCTCCCCATCTTGTCTTCCGCTCCCTCTTTTTATATATTTTGTTTGTCTGGTTGATTTGTTTGTGAAGTAAATGTTAGCTCTTTCACGAGCCTCGATTCAGTATACAAAAAAAAAAAAAAAAATCCAAAACCTTGATCTTTTCTACCCCCGCTAATTCACCCCAGATACTTCTTTTTTTTTTTTTTTTGAAATTCCAACTTCTTTCCTGGAAGTCCTTGCAGTGTTCGTATGTTTTATACCTCTCCCACCTCCCCCAAAACCCTCCCCCTCCCACATTTCTCCCGTTGGCCCTGCTCTCAAATGTTGTGTTCGTGTCCTTCCCCCTCTCTCCCCATCTTGTCTGCCGCTCCCCTTGTTCTTTGTGTTTTGTGTGTCGGTTTGACTTTTTGTGTGACTAATGTTAGCTCTTTCACGAGCCTCGATCTTGTATACAAAAAAAAAAAAAAAAATTATGAGATTAGTACTAGTTTAGTGTAAGTGTTTTGTATCTGTTTGAAAATGATCGGTTGCATGTTGAGAATTTAGGCCTAAACCTAAAATCTAGGCCATTTGGCCTAAACCTGTTATTCCACCCCCTTCTTAAACTCCCAAGTCATTGCCTTGTCATCTGTCTACGTGCTTCTGTTGAAAAATAACTGTATGCAGCCAGTTTCGAGTACCGAGGTGATCCCTTCCGAAGATGTGCACGATGCGCCTCATGACGGTCAACCGAGTACCGCCACAAAGGGATACCAGCCCCAATTTGGCTCTGTCGGATTTTCATCTCTTCCCCAAACCTAAGGTACATATTTGTGGAGAACATTTTAATTCTGATGATGATGTCATGACTGCTGTGACGAAAATAAATGATGAGAAATAAATATGTACCACAGTAGAATAAAGATTGATGTTCATATCTCTCTTTGTTTCATTTGAATATCTTTACCTGTTTCAGAGAAAAATAATAGGAGGCATTACTTTTCAGCATGCATTTGTATATCGTGTCGATGTATAGCGCCACTCCTGGTGTGAGTGGGTATTACAAGTCAAACTAAAATACGCCAATTCTGGGAGAACAAACCCATCTGTAATTCAGGGGGAATTGACTCATCTGTAAGGACAGGTTCTTCGCTGGTGTATATAATTGACAATCTGAAAATATGATTACAGACTATTCCCTAGCATCGCCAACAAGAAGTTTTTTTTCTTTAACCAATCTCACACTGTCCAATTGCTAGCATATATTCCCCTTCGCCATCTTCGAGCACCTGTCTTGCCAGAACTGCAGCTCTGCAAAAGGTGTTCGGTTGCATCCTTGTTTTAAATGCGGCGAAGAGTCCTTCTTGAGTATGGCGTGCACCTGGTGGCTCCAGTTCACGATTGTTGACTCAATAGTGTGAAGTACTGTTTGATCCACTTCAACATTCCTGCAACCAAGCAAAGTTACTGAAAGATTGTGCACTTAATTGTATCTCTACATCTTTGTCAATCTTTTTCACAGTACCTGGTTCTATTTATAAACTTAAAAAACAACAAAAATGTAATTAAACTTATCAAGCACATGCTGCATCCCTGCCCCAGCATTAGTGGCGGATGCAGGCACGCATTTGTATCAGAAGACTTTGTAGTTCCTCGGTTTCTGCCTCTACTTCTACCTCTATCATTACCTATTTCTCACTGTTTTCTTCTTTTTTTTTAATACAAGGTTCTTGGCTCATGGAGGTGCTAAACGACAAAGGGCAGAAAGTTTACAACCTACAAAAGGAGGAAAGATAGGACCGCGGGTCCTGAAGCTCACCTGGATCAGGAGCAACAGTCACTCGAACCCCACACAGACCACCTTAGACCTTGATATTTTTAATGCCCTGAACAGACTTTGGTACATCATGGGTGATGAAGGTTGTGGGCAAGTTTCATCAAAACGTGTGTGCAGTTTCAAAGTGAGCACATTTGGGGGTGGGGAGGGGGGGGGGCAAAAACACCCCCGTAGTTCCGCTTTAGTGAGCGCAGATTTTGATGCGGTCAATACATCATCATTATGCATCAGATATGAAGCTTGTGGCCAAGTCTAATCAACATTGCGTGTGTAGTTTCGGAGAAGAGAGCAAATACTTATTTTGGGGGGTAAAACCCAATGTGGTTTTTCAAGGAAAGATCATGGCAGATAGTGAGACCCAAAGCTTGAGTGACAGAACTTCGAGAGGGTTGTTGAGAAAGTAGATGGAAGGGCTTCCCTGACAGTCTCTCTGGAGAGACATAGTGAATGAATGAATGAATTATCGTTTTAAGGCCATTTTCCCCCGCTAGAGCGGGGGTTAGCCTTGCGGGCCCCAGGACAATCATGGTTCCCTGTTTTGAGGCAATGTTTTTATGGCCGGATGCCCTTCCTGACGCCAACCCTTAGTCGCCTCTTACGATGCACAGGGATACGGTGTACCTATTCTAAATCGGGGAACACACCGGGATCATTCATCCCAGCAAGCTGGTACTCAATTTTCCGACCTTGGAAGGATGACAGGCTGAGTCAACCCCCCTGGCGTTAATTCAGCGATCGTCCGGGATTCAAACTCAGGATCCGAGGATCCCAAGCCAGCACCCTAACCGCTAGGCCAATACCAGGCTTCTGCAGAGACATAGTGAGAGTGTGAAAAGAATGAAATGAGGAGGATGAGTTAATGGACACAAGAGACTATTCCACTATTGGGAGAATAATTGGCTGAATAAATGCAAGTGGGTAACCTGTCTGGATTTTTGATTGGTGAGCAGATGAGGTTATCTTGAGGAATGTGTGTGACCTGGGGTGGCTTGGGGAGGGTCGAGGTCGGAGAGGGCAGGAGCAGGAAGGCCAGATGTAAGCTTGTGTAATGTAGAGAACCCACCAACTTAAAGCTGGTCTGAGTGAAAGTCTTTGGGAAACTGCCTCCAGTCTTGAAATTCCAATGGTGAGGAAGTCTGTTTTTGACTGCCTCAAGAGGAGCCATGTTGGAAGCAGGAGCAACAGGCCAAAATAGGCACTGGAGAGCCTTAGCTCTATGGAGATGGTGACTAGATGTTGATGCTCATTTGGTGACATGATCTTCCCATGAAAGGTTATGGTAGTTTCAGGGGGGTGCACCTCATCCAGTGGATGTTCAGATAAGGATAGGGTAATTGCCAATCCTTGTGGAGAGACAGTGTGAAACCGTGTGATTTGTCGGCCTTGAATGTTACATTCCAAGTAGCTGACCAGCTGCTCGTAACTTGTTCAAGTATCTGACCACTCTGCTAGAAATTCACCCTCATCTATGAACTACTAAATTTATGTATGATTGATTCACATCTCTCCTCACTTGGAACTTGAGGCTTTCCTATTTATTGATGAAGGCCACTAAGTTGTCAAAATGCTAGCAATTGTCCTTCTAAAAAATAAAACCCCAATTTGTGTAATACTAGGATTTTTAAATTATACACTCCTTTTTTTCCAGTAATAAATCTCAACCATACACTATTACATTGTATATTTATCGGTGTACACAGAATTACTACTTACTGTTGAAGTTTTCATTATTGATGTATTTCCCCCAAGTACATGGATTATTTAAAATGCACTTCGTTTTTTTGGTCAAGTGGAGATTGTTTAACATAAAAAGTTAAGTTTGCCATCACGCATTGTCTTGCATAATATCTACTTTTTGTCACAGATGGAAAAGTTTTTGCAGCCACTGTTGATGAATCCCTGCAGCTGCAACACCACTGTACTTGAGGATGATGTCTTCCACACAATAAGTATACGGATTTACATTGTATCGATTTGGCAATTGACTGTTTTACCCTCTTTCTGGAGTTTGTTTCGACACCTCGTGTGCCTACATTGGCTTGTGGTTTTAACACTTTTGCGGTTCATTAAAAAAAAACATTTTAAAATATTTTCAAAGTGAAGGGCTGTGATCGGAGCTTGCTGATGTTCTGGTTTAGCCAGCTCTTACTATTAGCCAATTGGTAGCACTTGTAATTCTGCATTATAATGAAAATAAACGGTTTTTCTTTTTCAAAAACCGGGACACTACGACTAAAAACTCGTAATGCCTCCGTCAGTGAACTATAATAATTAAAAAGTTAAATAACGCAAAAATGAAATACGGGTAGTTAAAGAAATAAATAATGGAAAAATCAAAGTACAGTATTTGAAAACTGAAAAAATATTTTTAAAAAAACTACAAATTGGGAAAAATAAAAAAAGAAAAGAAAACTAAATATTTGAAAATTGGAAAATAAATAAATATTTCAAAATTGAAGAAATTGAAAAATAAAAAATAGAAAAAATAAATAAAAATATGAAAAAAAAATCAAATTACACAAAATACCTCCCATATAATTAATAATTAATATTAATATTAAATAAATAATAAATTAAAAAATGTAAAAGAAATTCTTGAAAAGGTGCGACAGCGACACCAAGACAAAACACTTACTGCCTCCCTCCCGGAGCCATAACAGCACACATTTAGTAAAAGAAAGAGAGAAAGGAAAAAGTAAATAAAAGTTCAGAGAATAGAGACTGCATAAACATAACATTTAGTCAGGTTCACTATGTTAACAAATCTAATTTCGTTCAAAATTTTTGGAGATCAGAAAAACTATACATTTTTGGAATCAGCAGAGCATGGAGAATCCGAAAATCAATGTTGGCATTTGCACAGACACCTGCATGGCCGCCATTTTGGATTTTCAAAATGGCCGCCATAAAAAACATATTTTGCGCTATCTCGGCTTCTAGTCAATAAAGACCTAGAGACTTAATTAAATATGCTAATCCTATGATTTTTGGGTCAAGGAATCCAATAAAGGCCTCAAAATAGTGCTCAGGATTATAGAAAAGCGACAAACAAAGGTAATTGAAAACCATTGTCTTTATATTTGTGATATAACTGTATTACATAATACATGATATTGCAAGTCCTTTGAAGTTATAGGTATGGGTTTATAATGCAAGAAAGCAGCCTTGTTAGTATCAGATTGAACTACAAGTCCTATACACAGGATCTACGAGGTCTATACCGTTCAGGAATATGCTTTTACAGATCTTCATCACTGTCCTGAGTGTCATTTTCGCAAAGGTGTCTCCGCAAATGCCAACATTAATTTTTGGATTCCTCATGCTCTGAATATTCCAAATATGTATAGTTTTGCTAATCTCCAAAAATTTAGAACGAAAAAACATAGTGAACCTAACTAATTATGAAAGAAAAAGACTGGAAAGATGACAAGATATATGGAGACATAAAGTCCTTTCTTACCCATGCAGATAAGTCTCAAGATCATTAGGCAGTAATGGCACAGGGAGCAAAGTGTGCCCCTGAACCAAACCTGTAAGCATAAGAACACTTTCCCTCAGTGCAGAAACGTGCTTCAGGAGGTCTTTTGCCAAAGTGAGGGGCCAGCTTGATTCGTTCACGGTGTTTTTGAAAATGGGTACTAGGACCTAGAGAAAAAGAAAAAAAACAAATGAAAGGACGATCATGGCTGAATCACAGATCCACAGAAATATTCAGGCTAAACATACATTTTGAGACAATATACTGTATTCCTGTTGTGAAATGAAAGTAGGGGTGAGGGGGAGGGAAGAGGGTATGGGAAAAAAACAAATTAGAAGGTCACTTGGTAGAGCGCATACCTCCACCAGGCTGAACAGTTTATGTTTTGTATCCCGCTGATAGGCCGGATCTGGATTCGGACCTGAACCAAAATCGAATCGGCTTGTTCTGGTCACTTAACCAACTCATCCACTGAGTTTTGTCACAAGTTAGCCACAACATTTAGAAATATCATGCTATATATCGTTTTTGGGCCTATCACTCAATGGTGAAGAATCACTTAAAAATTCTCTGATCCGGATCCGGATTCGAATCTTCACCAAAATCTAATCTCTTCGTCCTTGTCAGACACCCAACCTCTCCACCAAATTTCGTCCGAATCCGTCCACAACCTTTTGAGATATCCTGTTCAGAAATAGACAGACAGACAGACAGACAGGTGTGAAAACATAACCTCCGCCCACCTCCGCGGATGCAATGAATAGAAAATGTGTCGGTGACTTGAAATTACACAACATATAAATAGATAATGTTAAGATATAATTACCCCATCCCTACACCGTTTAGAATCCCGTGCGGGCACGAGCAAAGCAACTTTCTAGTTGGACCATTATACACTGGTTTACGGTTTAGTGTTTTTCTAAATAAAAGCTTCTTAATTAATGGTACCAGCAAGGTAACTCCACATTACCATATCTGGTCTTGAGTGGTCTTGTCTGAGTTTGATTACTGAGGGAACAGGAGGTAAATGCAAACTCTGCTGGCTTCTGGTTCATTGGATTTGGTATCATAAAGTATGAATCATTTTTGTGTAACTGCCCCTGTCCCAACTGTAATTCATTCTCACTTGTTCATGTTGAAGTTCCAAAATGGATCTTGGTCAATTTGTCTTCTTGTGCCTCCTTTCTGATATTGCACCATCTCTGCTCTTTCTATGTTTGGTCGACCCCCCCCCCCCCCCCCTCCTGGGTATCTGCAGGCACATGTGGTCCACCGGCAACCCCTGTCTAGTGAAACTCCCAAAATAAAATCCAGGATTACTGCTCACCTCCACTCATTCATTCCTCTTTTTTCCTGCCTGTTGAACAAACTTCCACACCCCATCGAAGACCATGATCTTTTCAACCCCCATTAACCTTCCCAAAGCACACCTCTTTCCAAGTTTCCAGTTTTTTCTTCCTGAGAGTTTGCTTCTGTATCCATCTTGTCCACACCGTTTGTCCTCCGTTACCCCCTCAATCTTCCCCAATTTGTTTATTTCTCCAAGTCTCTCTCTCTTTTGCCCCTCAACCCTGCTGTGAGTGAGTTTCCCCCGTTCTCTTTCTTTTTCCTCTGCTACGTCCTCATCCGTTCTATGTTCCAGCGCCTCCACGAGCCTCAACTTTGTAGACAAAAAAAAAAACAAGCTCCCAACAAGCCTCGTTTTTGTATTTGTATAAAATGGTTTTGCACAATTTTTCTTTATAAATGACGCTGAAAAAAATATTAACTCAAGTTTAAAAAGAGAATACACTACAATTCATAGTAGTGTAGCAGCATAGCAAACCTGTTGTGCATTTTGTGATACAAGCACCAAATTTGGCACAAATGTACATTAATATGTTGCGAACATTTTCAGATATTGGGCCACTTGAAATTCCGTAATTTTTTTTTTTCAAATTTTTTCAAATTTCGTAATTTCAAATTTTTCGGGTGACACCGTCGCAATTTCGGTCTTCGAGGCCGGCCGATATAGTGGGGCGGCTTAGCCCAAATATTCAAAAGAATTGTGCATTTTGTGATACAAGCACCAAATTTGGCACAAATGTACATTAATATGTTGCGAACATTGTGTGGTCAGCAATGAAGACGAGAGTCTGAATTACATGTATGCAAAAGACCTTGTGAACCAGTGAAGCAAATACACGGGTAAGCATGAATTAAATCTAGGGCATGATATAATTTCCATGATGTTTACCTCTACACTCAATGGTGGAAGGAGGTAATGTTTTGATCCCAGCTTGTCTGTATGTCTGTTTGTCTGTTAGTCCACAAAATTCCAGACAAAGCTTGTAGTAGTGGTAGTTGTAGTGGTAGTGGTGATAACAGAAATTGTTATATAGAACTGAACTTATATTATATGCAGAAAATAACCATTTCTATATGTCCTGCAGTGGACAGGTTAATTGGTTTATGCACTGAAGGGGTCACCCTGGTGTGCACTGCTGTGTTCTGCCTCACTGAGTTGTTCAGGTATGATGTACTCAGCACAAGCTTCCGGTCGGCCCGGAGGTGGGGGTGCGGGGCCTGTCATGGAACGTCAAAACAAACGGCCTGCCGGGGCCGCCCAAAAGTCGGGCGTGAGGGGCGCGTCCACTAATGGAACGCCTCTCGCTTCCCAGATCGAGGGCCACGTGGTCAGGAGAACCTCGTCCCTTCCGGTCACACTTTGCCTATCGGCCGGCCTCGAAGACCGAAATTGTGACGGTGTCACCCGAAAAATTTGAAATTACGAAATTTGAAAAAAAAAATTACGGAATTTCAAGTGGCCCAATATCTGAAAATGTTCGCAACATATTAATGTACATTTGTGCCAAATTTGGTGCTTGTATCACAAAATGCACAATTCTTTTGAATATTTGGGCTAAGCCGCCCCACTATAGTGAAATGTAACTTCTCATTACCGTCGTTTTAATCTCTTTTTCAGAAAAAGGTTTCCAGCTGATGTGCAAATGCTTTTGTTTTGCGGAAAATGTGAGAAAAAAGAAAATGTAGCTTATCTTGTCTTATTAAATAATTTGAGGTGGACTATGAAAAAGTGAAATTGTAAGTTCAAGCATCTACCATATAAAACACAATGTGTGTGTGTATTTGTGTGTGTCTGTCCCCTTCATAAAGGTAGGTTTTAAAGGCTTTGAGTAGTGCTTTAAGAGGGATTTGAGTGGGGGGCGGGGGAGGAGGGGGGAGTTTATTGGGCAATCTTTGAACAGGGTGGTGTGTCCACCGGATGAAAGACCTAAAAGATTCCAAGGACCCAAAATGCCCCAAGGACCCAGAAGACCAAAACACCCAAAAGCCCCTGAAGACCCAGATGACCCCGATGACCCAAATACCCAGAAGACCCTTTAAGATCCAAAATACCCCAAATACCTTTAACGACCCCAAAAACCAAGAAGACCGAAAGGATCCCAAATACCCAAAATACCCCAAATATCGAAAAGACCACAAGACCCAAAATTCCACAAAGACTCTTAAAGACCCCGAATACAAAAAACGACCAAAAAGACCCCGAAGACCTAAAAGACCCCAAAAGACTGAAAAGACACAGAAGACGATTAAAGACCGTGAAGACCCGAAATATCCCAAAGACACCAAAGACACAAAATACCCCTAAGACCGTTAAAGACCGCAAAGACCCAAAAGACCTAAAATAGCCCGAAGACCCAATGGACCAAAAACACCCAAAAGACCACAAAAACCCAAAAGACCCCAAAGATCCAATATACCCCAAAGACCCTTAAGGACCCAAAAGACCTGGAGACCCTAAAAGACCTGAAAGATTAAAAATACCACAAAGATCCTTAAAGATACTAACACCCAAAATAATGAAAAGACCCCAAGATCTTTAAAGACAAAAAGTTCCGAAGACTGAAAAGACCCCAAGACCCAAAAGACCCAGAAGCCCCAAAATATCCAAAAGACCCCAAAGCCCGAAAAGACCCAAAATACACCAAACACTCAAAAAACCCAAAGACCCTTAAAGACCCAAAAGATGCAAACAATTCAAAAGACCAAAAAGACACTGACGACACAAAAGACCCCAAGGACGCAAAAGACCCTAAGGATGCAAAAGATCCAAAAGAAGATTAATTACATCTCTTCAAATTGGAACTGTAGATGGTGGCTTGCAAATCGAGCCTCAAGGGCGGTGTAGTTAAGCGTTTTTTTTAAATAACAATAAATACATGGCGCAGGGAGGGAAAATTTGCTGCACGTGATGTGCAACACGCGTAGAGTAAAACTAGTGTTCATTTATGTCCATACGATGTCGAATAAATAAAGAAGTTATAAGCACAGCTGACACTTGGCCGAGGTTTCAGACTTTGACATGCTCACGAGGCTGTACCATCAAATAAACTGTTACAACCCATCATTTTTGACGGGCTTTTTACTCGTAGATGCATAATTACACAGTACTGTCCCTCAGATAGAGGTTAAACTAGGCATCCAACGGTGGCGGACATTAAAGATCACACAGTATCCTTCACGAAGAGTAGGCGAGCTATCACCAGCATCATGAACAAATTCCAAATTCCTGCTCTAACCTACAGAGGGCTTTGCATCAGCATTACAGCCAATGATATCAGCCAACAGTCTTGTGCTGCATCCAAAATAATAATAATAATAATAATAATAATAATAATAATAATAATAATATCATTACCCAAGAAACGGATCATTAACATTTCTACTGAAACATAAAAATACAAGTTTCTACCTCATCTACGAGGATGGTGAATTGCTCCAAGGGTGAAGAGGAGATGTCCCCGCAGATAAGCGAGTTCTTCGAGACGTCTGCGGCTAAGGCCCCAGGAGACCTTTTTGAAAACACCACGGTCTTGCCCCTAAACGAGGTGTTTGAGAAACCTAGAGAAGGAATGAGATGTCCACCCGGGCCAAGTTTGAAAACGAGAATGGATTCTCTTTCGCCTTCTTTTGACGCAAACTCCTTAAAGATCTCCCTGTTATTCGGAGCTTCCACGCAGCGTTGCCACGTGTCCGGGTTCAGCCCCAGAGAGTGGAGTGTCCTTTTTCGCAAGAAAGATAAGAGTTGCTCATCCAGCATCTCCTCGGACTCGCTCTTGTTTTCTTCTTCAATGTCTCGTGGGATATCCATCTTTCTCTCTATATCCCCGGGGTCTGTCTGTCAAACTGACGAGGTCCCTCGTTCTCATACGGATTAATCACTCTTTCGTCCCAGAATCTTTCTCTATAGCAACGATTACCTTGGTAACCTGTCGACATTTTAGCCTGGACGTGGATGTCGAGCTTGAATTAAGCCAACGTCCGTCCTGAAACAGACTTCGCAATCTTTAAGGTTAAACACAATTTCCTTTAAAAGGAGGTATAATGTTTAAATAGACAAAAAGTTTAATATTTGCGAATTAACTCAATAATTTTATAAGAAGTAAATTGCAACTTGTTGATGTGACTGCACGCACACACACACACACACACACACACACACACACACACACACACACACACACACACACACACACACACACACACACACACACACACACACACACACACCTTGTTTGCTTTCAATATACCAACAATGTATATATAGTTAACAGGCTCACAGAATGGCCAAGCGGTACGCATACTCACCTCTAAGCTGTGTAACCTGGATTTGAATCCCGACTAAATGGGCGTCTGCCGGTCGGTTAGTCGGTGGATGTTAAACATCCCACGGTGTCCTTCCCGAAGAGTAGGCAAAAATTCCACCAAACTACTGCTGGGAGAGAAATGGCAAACCACCCAGTATAACCTTTGCCAATAAAATGCTTCAGCAGAACCGACATTTTTCAACACAGAGACACACCTTTTCATGGTACATCAGCCTTTCCACTTTCTGAACCTGGCATCCAACGACACTCACACATACAAACACACATACAAACACACTTCTCAAATTATATAAATACTGGAGGCCCACCTGGCAGCTACCTGTCTGTGCAAAGCTGAATGGCATCATCTCTGATGATGATTCATTTGCTATACTCATGAATTGTCTGCTGTTCTCTCAAATACTATAATATTTAAACATTGAAACAGTACTTTTAAGCCAAATGAAAAACATACTGAACTAGAGATGAGATATATGTCGATGAAGGTAAAATTATCTCTAATCTACCATAATAATTAGAGCTTGCGTGGCTGAAGCTATGACGCCAATATTCAATCACCGATTGGTCACGGCACTGACCAATTGGGTGTGCCCACTTTTCCCTTCACTCGATTGGTTACAGCACTGACCAATTCTGTGTACCCGTTTTCCCCTTCACCCATTTCCCAGCATTGTTCTTCGCGTCTTTGGAGGTGGGCTTCGATGGGCACTCCGGCCTGGAGACAAACCATTAAAAATGAAAATAATTAAACATGATATATGATGAAATGCTTGATTAACATGATTTTGTTGCCATTGGTGCCGTTTGTGTCAACAGAAAACATCATCACAATGGACGTCACAAGAGTTTGTTGCAAGCATCAAATGCGATAATCGAATGGAGTATGATATGTTGTGATCAATAAAATTTGTTTCAAAAATGACAAAAAATAAAAAGCGCATTTCCAAGAATGCCCCGCAGCACATTGCCCACCGGAAGTGGGCCGAGAATGGGTGGGAATGCCTACTAGACGATATAATAATTTGTTTGTTCGTCCGTTCATGTGAAACGTTCCGTTCCACCGAATGGTTTGAGCTGGGAGGGGAGGTTGATGATTTGTGGGTATGTGCAGGGGGAGGGACGGCGTTTTAAAGGCTTGGAGTGGGTAGAGGATTGAAACCTTAAGGTTGGGAAGGGGAGGTTGAGGACTTGGGGTTTATGTCTGAAGCTCTTCTCATTTTCTCCCATTTTCTGCCACTCTTCTGATTCCTCGACTTTTTAGGTCATATCTCGATTCTCGAAGAGATGAACTCATAAAATGGGTCGTGATGTCTGTCTGTCCGGCTGTCCGTCCGTCCATTAACTTTTTGCTATTTTTGCTGCTCCTCCATTATCACCTCGCAGATTGTTCTAAAACTTGTCACAGGAATACAAGATCCAGACAGGGGTCCCCCAAAATTAGTACCGTAGTGGTCTGAACTACAACCTTAAGAGATTATAGTCAGCCAACTCGGGGCTATTTATTCAATATACGATATAGGCCTACTGGATTTGCAACAAGGTGAGGCCGAACGCAAATGAAACCTGAATTACTTTCGAATTAACCACATCATGGAGCATCACATGTTGCTAATCAATGTTAACTGCAAGTCAGTACTTAGACCAACTAGAATGAATGAATAAATAAATTAATAAATAAGTAAGTAAATAAATAAACAAACAAATAAACAAACAAACAAACTTCCGTGAAACAGACATACGTTATACTTATCGGCCTATGTAACGTTGCCAGGATGGTATTGATATGTCATAAATGATCTATACGTTTCCATGATTTATGTCTTTGTACGAGTTATGTCACCTACTACGAACTAGTTATGTCACCTACTAACTAGCTTCCATTTTTATTAAAGCTTAACACCTAAATGTACACACACGGTGACACGGGACGCCAAACTATACTTACCTGCCACAAAACCACCCGAAGTCGGTCGGTTTCCATCTCAGACGACGAATTTTATTTTCTCAAATTTATTTTCTTCCGGCATCTGAAAAGAATCGATACATTTTGAAACCCTTCTCTGATTGATTGGTGCATTCAATGATACAGCATTCTGTTATTTTTAAAAGAAAAATGAACGATCCAGTGTTCATTCAGTGAACCGTTGATGGAAACTGTAAAGTATCTCGACAAACTGCGATCAATTGTCGTACGCGTTTATTCACTCTGCCGATCAAGGCCCGATTCGCAGCAGCGCCATCCGAGCTCTGGCGTAGGGATACAACCCGGTCCCGGTGTAGGGATACAATGGTGAACATTTGCACTGCATACATGACATCCTCCCCTTTAAGTCCAAAATTACCAAGAGCAATACGTGCTAGATTTCCAGAATTGACATTTCAAAAGCAACATTTCCAAACCATGTGAAAATATGTGTGCAAACGGTTATGAGAATAATGAAAATACGTGAAAATAGAACATGTGTCAACGTGAAAAAAAACATCTTCAAAGATTCAACCGGTCGGGTGCTTTTCTCTCACGCATTGAGCGTCGCGGTGTACCAGTGGATACAGAGTCCGAGGTGATTCCTTTGGGTCGCGGTGTACCAGTGGATACAGAGTCCGAGGTGATTCCTTTGGTCTCCACGAAGGGTGTAGCGTTTGCAGAGGTTTTCGGGGCATCCGAGCCGGCTGGAGCGGCCACGACGATCTCCGACAGTGGCGGGTCGAACTGTTGTCCTGACTGTGACGATGCTACAGGCTCCATCGACTCACAGTGACGGTAGGTTATGTGGTCCTGATGTCGACGAATTTCGCGGCCGTCCTGCAGGCGAATCACACTGGACAGTGGACCTGGCTTCTCGATGATGTCTCCCGGTAGCCACGTCGCACCTGCACCAAAATTTCGGGCAAACACTGGATCTCCAATGTTGATACATCGACTGTTGGACGTCTTATCGTGCACCAACTTTTGATTAAGCTGGCTCTGATAAACATTTGATGATATGTCTGGTTTGAGATTGTCAAGTGTCGATCTCAAGTGTCGTTTCATCAATAACTCAGACGGAGCTGCACCGGTTGTTGATTGTGGCGTGATGCGGTATTTGAACAGGAGACGAGACAGCTTTGTTTCCAGGGTTCCCTCCTGAAGTTTCTGCAATCCGGATTTGATGATTCCCACGGATCGTTCGGCCAAGCCATTTGAAGCCTGGTGATGTGGGCTGACAAACTTATGTTTGATGCCGTTCCGACGTGTGAACTTGGCAAACTCGGTACTGGAAAAACACGAACCGTTATCACTCACGATCATCCTGGGCAGACCATGAGTGGCGAAACAGCGTCTGAGTCTTTCGATGACAATGGCTGACGTAGTACCACGCGTCACATAGGCATCAATCCATTTTGTGTGCGCGTCCGTAATTATTAGAATCATGCTGCCGTTAATAGGCCCGGCATAATCGAGATGTAGGCGATGCCACGGTTCGCTGGGCCATTCCCAGGGATGCAGTGGCGCTTTCGCAGGTGTATTCCGGGTGCTCTGGCAGGGGTAACAATGTCGAACATGATGTTCGATATCAGCATCAAGATTCGGCCACCACACATAGTTTCTGGCGAGTGACTTCATCTTCACAATCCCGGGGTGACAGTCATGGATTTCATCCATGACCCTGGAACGCAGATTTTTCGGGATCACGACACGACATCCCCAGAGTAGGCAACCATTTTCCACGCTGAGTTCGTTTTTACGTGCTTTAAAAGCCGCAAAATCTGGGTCACCCTCAGGTAGCAAATGCCATCCAAGCTGTACAGCCTGGACAGTTCTGGACAGAACGGGGTCTCGTCGAGTATGAGTGCGGATCTGGCCGGAATCGACAGCACAATCTTCCAGATGATCCATCAGTGCGATAATGGATCCTGGTGTAGGCGAATCATCAACGGATTCTGGAAGGGGTAACCGACTCATGGCATCTGCATTTGTGATAGACGAACCGGGCTTATAACATATGGTGTAGTCATAAGCAGCGAGAAACAGGGACCAGCGGGTGATCCTGGGCGGTAGTGTGTCAGATGTCGCCTTAGTTGGACCAAACAGACTGATCAGCGGCTTGTGATCAGTGCGAATCGTGAAATGATGTCCAAGAAGGTACTGGCGAAATTTGCCGACTCCGAAAACGATTCCCAATCCTTCCTTGTCAAGTTGGGAATAGTTTTTCTCTGCCGGGGACAACGTTCTGGATGCAAATGCAACCGGTCTTTCCGTACCATCAGGCATCACGTGCGATAATACACTCCCCACTCCATACCGACAGGCATCGCATGTCAGCACAAGATCCTTCTCTGGATCAAAATGAACGAGAACATTGGACGATTTGAGCAGATCCTTAGAGGTCTGGAATGCTGATTGTTCAGTAGACCCCCAGCTCCAGGAGACTCCTTTCCTCAAAAGCCGATAAAGGGGGCCCAAAACGTCGGTCACATTCGGGATGTAACGACCATAGAACTGAAGCAAACCGAGGTATGACTTCAATTCGGTCACATCTCGTGGAGAAGGAGCATCCTTGATAGCTCGGACTTTCTCATCTGTCGGGTGTAGACCCTCGGCATCAATCGTATGACCCAGGTACGTGACTGATGGCACCATAAACTTGCACTTGTCTCGACGCAAACGTAGGCCGGAGTCCGAAATCTTCTTCAGAACTCTCTCCAGGTTCTGTAGATGTTCCGCGTCCGTACGACCAGTAACCAGAATATCATCCTGGTAACAAACGACGTTGCGTTCGGCGGCAAACAAACTGTCCATGACACGCTGATAAATTCCAGGTGCAGATTTCACTCCAAAACTAAGTCGGTGGTACCTATACAACCCACGATGCGTGTTGATGGTAAGATACTGTTTCGAATTCTCGTCCAAGCAGAGCTGTAGATAGGCGGATTTGAGATCGAGTTTCGTAAAAGTCTTGCCTCCCGTGAGACGAGCATAGAGGTCTTCGATCCTCGGGATTGGATATTTATCCAATGAAGAACACCTGTTCAAGGTCATTTTATAATCTCCACATATGCGGATGGACTGGTCCGATTTAATGACCGGAACGATGGGCGCCGCCCATTCGGCATACTGGATTTGCTCGATGATCCCCAGATTTTCAAGATGATCCAGTTCCTTGTCAATCCGCTCACGCAGGGCGAAAGGGACTGGGCGAGCCCTGCAAAATATAGGATTGGCATCCCGGTCAACCCTGAGTTTAGCCGTATGTCCTTTCAAGGTTCCAAGCTCATCCTTGAAGACATCCGGGTACGTATCCAGCACATTTTTGAGTGTGTATGCTGCGGTAGGAGAAACGTTGGCTGCCCGGAGTTGATGAATGCTTTCCCACTTCAGTCGAATTATGCTCAACCAGTTCCTGCCGAGTAAGGAAGAGCCCTTTCCAGGAATGACGATCAGGGGTAGGTGAAACTCACGGTTATCGTAGCCCACCGTGACATCACATGTACCGCAGGGAACAATCTTCTCACCTGTATAGGTGGAGAGTCCATAGGTAGTAGGTTTCAGATGGGGTCGGTCAGCATCACTCCACAGGTTTGTGAAAACAGCATGGCTGATGAGCGAGACGGCCGCACCAGTGTCGACCTCCATTTGCAATGATCGATTGTTGACGACAACATTGGCAAGAAGAGGGTCCCACCTATGGTGAGAATCAATATGAAGCAGGTCATACGATTCTGAGTTGTCGGAAACAGAGTCAAGGTCAAGAATGCGACCTGGTCAAGCTCGGGTTCCTCCGAACCGATAAACTGATGAATCTTGTCAGCAGCTTTTCCTTTTCCCGATTTGCGAGTGATGCAAGCTGGAGCAATATGGCCAGTTTTCGAACAGAAATGGCAGGTGGCATCTTTGAACCGACACGTCTCCGGAGGGTGCTTTCCGTTGCACCGAAAACAGTTGTTGTGGGTTTGAGACTGCACTGGCTTCTGACGAGGAGCCTTGTTCCAACGTTGTGGCTGAACATGATCCAACCGATTCACAGCAGGGCTGGTACCAGACGAGCGAGTGGCACCGATGCTTGTAGCGTTGCGTTCAGCACTTTCCATGGAAATGGCGGTGTCTCTGGCATTTTGGAACGTCAGTCTTCTCTCAGCAAGCAGGCGTCTACGAGTGCGGTCATCGGACATGCCAACCACCAGCAAATCACGAAGCATGTCATCGATCGTGTCCCCAAACTCACACAGATGTGACAGTTTTTTGAGGTGTGCAATGAAGTCTGCGATCGACTGACCTTGCTGCTGTCTGTACATGTAAAAATTAAACCGACACAGGATGACTGAAGGAGATGGGTTGCAATGTTCCTTCAAAGCGGCCTTGAGCTCTGCATACGTGAGCTCCTGGATTGTCCGAGGCCGAATCAGGTTTTTAACGAGTGTGAACGTCTCACCTCCGCAAACGGACAGGAAGACGGCCTTCATCCGGCCTTCGGTCGCGATGCCGTTCGCCTCGAAGTAGAAAGACAACCGCTCAGAATACGTCTCAAAATCCCCCTCATGAGGGTCGAATTCATCGATATGGCCGAAAGATGTCATGGTCTAGATGTTTACCTTCGTCGCCATGTAAAGTATCTCGACAAACTGCGATCAATTGTCGTACGCGTTTATTCACTCTGCCGATCAAGGCCCGATTCGCAGCAGAGCCATCAGCCATCCCCATCCGGTCCCGGTGTAGGGATACAATGGTGAACATTTGCACTGCATACATGACAGAAACAAAATGGCGCCCGTGGCCCACGTGACCAGAAAGGTTTGGGCCGGGTCGTGTTGCTGCTCCTCGTGTACAGCTGCAGTATACTGTTGGAGGGTGACAGTGGAGATTTCATTTTATCGGTGGGTAGTATTGCCGCCTTCCTCCGGTAGGGGACAGTAAACAGCTATATACGTGCACAGGCGAAAATTGCAAATCGTCAACCCAAACACGCCAGGTGGAGGGGAGGGGGGAATAATTTTGTCCTGACCCAGCACGTATGCAAAATATAGCGATCAACCAAGCCGCTTTCGAATTGTCTATACAGCGAACAGACACTAAAAACACACACGCTGTATTTTCACCTTTTACCTTTATATTTTTCGCCCATGTTTTGTATTGTACGCTGAAGTTTAGAGTTTATGGTCCATAGAGTTTAAGAGCGGTGTATAAGTAAGAAGTGAATTATTGCAACTACTACATACAATTTAAGAAACGAACATAATATTTACTTTCACATATTTATAAGGACATGTCGGGTATTACTATTAGGATTTTAAAAATCGGTTTCATCCTGTCTGATGGAGATTTGTTGTGTTCGGCGGAAATTTGTATTTTACGTTGAATTTTAGGATTTATTGTCCATAGATCTAAGGAGCGGTGTATAGGTAAAGCATGCTTTATTGCAACGAATACATACAATTTAAGGAATGAGCATAATATTAATTTTTATTTATTTATATAGACTTACACTGTATTAAATTTAAACAAAATGGGTTTCATCCTGTCTGATAGAGGTTTCTTATGATTGGCGGAAATTTGTATTTTCCGTTGCAGTTTGGGGTTTATTGTCCATAGAGGTTCGGAGCGGTGTATAGTTAGGAAAAATTTTTTTGCAATTACTATACACAATTTAGGGTACTAACATAATATTTATTTTTATATATTTATATAGACTGACACGGTATTAAATCTAAACAAAATCAGTTTCATCCTGTCTGAATTCTGATGGAGGTTTGTTGTGATCGGTGGAAAGATGGCGGGTCTTTTGGATTACGAGACTCAGATATTCTTAGACCTGTTTCACAATGATGGGTTACTGCTCACGGCCAGAGGATTGGGCATTGATCGTATTCTCCTGGCCTTCCTGCGCCTGTACTCGGACCCAGCGAATCTTGTCCTTGTTCTCAACACCTCACAAGCGGAAGAGGTGAAACGCTTCCCTTGCCTTGCGTAGCGAGAACCTCCTTTTCCTTTCTTCTTCCTCTTTGAAACCTTCTCGAATCGCAAAATACGTTCACATTTAAAAGTCAATACAAAGTTGGACCAAAATACTTTTGTGCATATTTTCTATATGTGTGATGTAATTAACACTACACTAGTACCCGACTGCAAAGCCGCAATGAGCCGGCGACGCCAAAGCCTCTTGCCACTATTTTACCCATCACTGTGGCATCAGTAGGTTAGGTAGTTGGTAGTAGGTAGGTGTAGTAGGTACCGTAGGTGTAGTAGGTGTAGTAGGTGTAGTAGGTGTAGTAGGTGTAATAGGTACCATTTGCATTCTGGATGAGATTAAAATTGATAAAATTTACTTCTTGATTAATTCGGTGAATTCCGTCTCAACTTCGGATATTTCCGGCCGTTAAAAACCATCCCCGACGGCCGCGAGCTTTCTAAAAAATAATTATTCGTCAATTTTAGAATATTTGACGCCGTTTTCACCCTCCGAAACGCGTAATAAGCTTTTTTGAAATATTTTTCAAATGCTCGAATCTCATTGGTTCCGGTGTTTGGTGACGATTTTCGTTGAAGATAACGAGGTTGGTCTTAACGTATTTTAATTACAAATTAGGCCAAGTAAAAAAGAAAAAAATGTTTCTCGTCCCCGCCTGCTTCCTTTTTGGTCGCCGCCTACTTTTATTTACTATTTAATACTATTTTTTTTTAATATATACTTGTTTTTTTAAAATCGTTTTGCGAAGAAACTCAGTCTAAAACTTGCCGTTTCCGGGCGTTTACTGATCGTATCTTGTGCATTGATGATCTGAACTATTATGGATCCCGCCCTCTGACGGAACTTCCTGGTTAATACATGCTACATGCATGCTACATGCATGCTACATGCTACATGCTGTTAATACATGTATGGTTAATACATGCTAGGCTTAACGCAGACACTTTGTGCCAAACACGGTCAATTCTCGCAGCGGTTGTGCACTGGGCAAGTGCAATTTACGTGTAAAAATCTTGCATTTCATACTTTTAATGGTACAAATTTGAGTAGGGAATATGACGATATTCGTGTGTGTAAGCATACGTTCGTCGACAAAAGTTTTGAAGTCTTGGTTCGCAAGATCAGTTGTAGATGACAAGCGAACGTTGAACGATCTCTTCGCTAAATTTGCCAGTGGAGAATTTGACGATGGAGATGACATTGGTGATGGATACCAAACAACGAAAGTAAGTTGGTTAGAATGTTTAAAATGGTTCTCACTTTATGGATGACATGTACAAGATTGACATAAGTCTCACTGGGATTTCTTACTTTAATATTTATGGAACAGACCATAAGATAGACCGAGTCCTATAGTCATTAGTTTCACTATGTGGGGGGGAGGGCAAACTGTTGATTAAACATATATTATTTCGTCCCACTTCTGGTTTTGTAAGAGGGAAGGATCAGCCTTCCAATGAAACTACAGTAGTTGTTTTTTAGGATTTCATCAATATTTTGGTCTGTTCTCTGAGTCGTCCCCAATATGAACAATTCTTGTACTATTAGTGTATTATTGTGTATTTATATTAAACAAGGACACATACCAAATTTAAACATTGTCATTGTTTCTTTTTTGTTTTATTCAAATATAATTGTTACAGACGTGGCTTGGATGTTATTTACCGAGCGGTTTTATGGTATGACCACGTCTGCACAAGTTACCCGATTGTGCCCGAACGTTGACTAATCGCGCTATGCTAGACCAATGAAGGAAAAAGAAGACACACGGCTGGAATTAATACGACACGACACCAGGGATACGGTTCTCAAAGGTTGTTATTACAATAATGCGGAAGGTTTAGATTACAGGGACAAGAGGGAAACATAGGAAGGTGGGCACTTAAACACACTTATATTAACCCCAACAGACGACAGATAAACGGGACAAGGCTCACTCACACGGGGTTTGATGGCAAGGAAAGCGGGTAGCGATCGCTCCAGGTGCACCTGGGCTCAGGGCAGGATCACGTACGGTCCAGTTTAAGAGATGCGGTGGAGGTATTGCAGCGCTCGAGGGGTGGCGACTTCTCTCTCCAGGCTGGGGGCGCATCTGACTCAGCGCTCGCAGGTGGCTTTCCTTCTCCAAGCTGGGTGCGCATCTGACGTCACATCCGGCGCGGGGCCGCGTATATCCGGCGGGGAGTGACACGCCCTCGGCTCGTTAGCTCCGCCTCGTGGAATCGGCACGTTGCTTCTCATTGGGTGCGTGCGGGGGGCTTACCAGGCTCCGCCCTTGACGAGGAGCTGACAAGGAGCCCCTTCGTGGTAACCCCGTGGAGCGCATGGTCTATGGCGCTAATCGAGCCGGTGTGAGGACGCATCCTCCCCCGCTCCGCCGCCATCTCCTCTGTTGTTGTTGTAATTGTTGGGGAAGAAGATGGAAGGAGGTATGGGAAAGGTCCTAAACTCACTACTGATGCCATATAATCACATTCTGGTGCAACGAAGAGTCATAATTAATGGAGACGAGGCCTTAACTGACATAGAATAAGAATAACTAGGAAGATGTCCGAAAGTTGTCTACGTGTGGTGCGGTGGACCTGGGCACGACATTTAATGGGGGAATAAGGGGAAGGTCGGCTCTACTGATTGTTATTTACATGCAATGGGACTAGGGAATGGGGGATCGGGGAAAGTTGGGGAGTATTGGAGAAAATAGGGGAATATTTACAAGCGGATATGGAGGCCAAATTCCATATTCGCAACATTGCACCCTTCTCTACCCTCGGGGCGTCCCGACCCGATAAATTTTTACCTACTTTAGTGTGGCACGCAATGTAGTTCCCTCTACTATTAACTCTACCCTGAGTGCGACAGTTTTACAGATATTCACAAATGAGTAAATATGTCCCCCTGCGACGTTGCACCCTTCTCCTCACAGAAACACACCCACAGGATAACCGAATCCGGAAAGAATTCTCAAACTAAACATACAGCCGGTAGGGAGCATTATTTACAAGACTACGCTGCTATTTACACTACGATCCAGGACCTGTTTTTGGAGGAACACATGCAGATGTTATGCATAGAGAGAGCGCGCTTGCCAACATCGATACACCAACCCACGAGTGCTCTGTGGCCGACGGCCTTTAATAACGTGCAGAGCACCCTTCCCGAGCATCAACAGCACCACCCCACCACCAATCGGTGCAGTCACCATTGTTCATTGGAATAAAAATAAATTCGACAACCCCTAACCCTGCAGGTGTCTCTTGCTCTTCTTGTGGTGCACTTGGTGGTGTTAACTATTAGTGGTTCACCTGTATGGCATAGGTGCCACGTTGACCCATAGGTCCATCCCCGGGTGGTGCTTGGCCGCAAACGAACTGCGGTCCATTGTGGGTGGCCACAAACATTGCGGTCCATATGGTGTATCGATCCCGGCAGCAAACAGCGAAAGTGCAGGCCCACAACTGCGCAGCCAGCACCTCTCTCTCCTCTCTCTCTACCCCAAAGCCAGATCCTCGGAGGTGGGAGACAAAAGAAGAAACAAGTGAGTAAGGTGGTAAGGGCGCAAAAGTGCACGCAATGTAAGGTGATGCACACTGGGGGCACATGGGAACCAGGTGAGACAGGTACGTTCCTATCGTACGCCCCCCCCCAACCAGGTAACCTACATGGCCCCTCCCTTACCCCTTACTGCATCCACAAAACACAACACTACCCATAAACATCTACTTTACAAATCAACAAACATCCCTACTGTCTTCCCCGTTCCTCCCATAAACCAAATTCGTCTTCTCTCCCTCCTAACCAATCAAATTTGCCATTTTCAACTCTCATCAAAATTTGCCATCTCCAACTCAACATCATAATTTGCCATTACCAATTCATCATCAGTCCCTCCTAGGGAGGGAGAGATGGAATCACCCCAATGTCTCATCCACGTCGTGATGCGTCTCACAAATCCAACAGCAATTCTCATTTCTGCAACACAAACAAAGAAAACACAGGTGTGGAGTCATCATCATCACCACAGGTAAGTGGCTGCGTATGGTGCGACAGGTTCATCAATCCTAACTATCTCCTAAATGACTTTAACAACTTTACACTACCCGGGGGCTTTCTCCGGCCAAACCATTGGCCCTCTTACACTATGGGTTCTAAAAACCAATTCCCATTGGCCAAACTGTGGTGCTCTTCAATTTGGGGTCTCACTCCCCCGATTCATCTCCCGGTGCCCTCGTACAATTTCTGGGCTGCGACGTGTACCTCTCCCAGTGGGTCTACCCACCTGCACACCTCCACCACTGCAGTTGCCTCCGAGCTTACCTGCTCCTTACCCTAACCTAACTACCTGGGGAAGGCCCTCTGGCACTCTCCCCACTCGGTGCCCTCTCTGGCACTGGGCTACCCGGGTCCGTCCTCCGGATCCTCGGGCCCCATCCACAACTCTACCGGCTCCCAGAGCCCACCTGCGGCCTCACCTGGCCGACATCCTCACAGTGGTGGAGTGCTCAACCAACTACACACACTAACAGGCTACACGCCCAGCCATTTCCACAACACTAATGCACCCATTCACAACACCATTCTGCAACCGCACCACAGATGCCAATATCCAACCACAATTTACCTGCACCCTCTACCTAACACTTACACTACCCGCCCCGGGTATCCGTGATGGGGGTCCACTCTTCCCCCATCCACACCTTCGCACCATGCACACCACTCCGTACCACTTACTCCAACTCTCTCCACACACCTGTACCTGCACACCTGTGCTCTCACACCTGGTGCCACCGGCACCCTTCTCTCCCCAAGCGCATTCGCGCTGATCCACAACACTCACTACTCATACACTACTCCACACACCTGTCCAGTTGCACACCTGTGCAATCACACCTGTTCAATCCTCACACACACAGCATCATCTCAGCTAACTACTCCCTTCTGAAACTTGCGCTTCCCAGTCGTCCCTTTAACTATTGCGCTCCCTCGTCATTATAATCCACACTAATCTACCTGCGTCCCCACTACAGGTATCAGTCACTAACTAACCTTAACGTTACCTACTGTCATCTTCGCTAGATCCCTACACACAATATCCTAACCCCCCCGGGCTAGTTTTCACTGCCATACACCCCATAAGCTATAGCTCCTTTGCCCCCACTGGGCAGGGTGGCAGGGATGCCACTCTTACCCACCGGGCACATCGCTCCTCAATCCCCCAGTCCTCTGGCACTAATAAGCCCCCCTTATTCAGAGGTACTGGGTCCCGCCTCGGCATCTAAAGCCGAGGCAATCCACGGGGGCGCCTGCTCGCCGGTGTAAGGTCTTATCCGGTCGGCGTGGACGATCCGAGGGAGGGCTCGTGGCCCCATTTTGATCTTAATGACCACGTCACAGATTTGCGACAGGACGACTCCTGGGCCTTGCCAGGGGGAGGTGAGTTTTGGGCACCTTCCCTTCCGCCTCCGGGGATTAAAGAACCAAATCTTCATCCCCGGAGCGTATTGACTCCCCTGGCTCCGGTCGTCGTACCTGCGCTTCATCTTTTCCCCCGCCAGATGGAGTTGGCGGCGAGCGAAGGCATGGACTAGCTCCATGCCTTCCTCTAGGTGACGTGCGTACCCCTCCCTCGGCGGGTTAACCACTGTGTCTGGCACGGGACCGCATAGCAAGTCGGCGGGAGCCCGTAACTCCCGCCCATACATAAGCAACGCTGGACTGCATGCGGTGGCCCCGTGCTGGCTGGTTCGGTAGGCCATGAGCAAATAAGGGAGATGTTCGTCCCAGTCATCCTGACGGGTGGTGGTGAACAGTGCCAGTTGTTGGATTAGAGTTCGATTGAATCTTTCCACCATCCCGTCAGATTGAGGTCTTAAAGGCGTTGTTCTGGTTTTCCGAATTGACAGGAGACTGCACACATCTTTTAGCAATTTGCTCTCAAAATTTCGTCCCTGGTCGGTGTGCAACTCCTGTGGAATCCCATGCCGGCACACAAATCCTTCCACGAAGGCCTGCGCTACCACCCCTGCTTCTTGGTTGGGGAGGGCGTAGGCCTCCGGCCACTTGGTGAAATAGTCCATTACAACGAGGATATACTTATTACCTTGGCGGGTGCGGGGCAGCGGTCCTAGAATATCCATAGCCACCCGCTCAAGGGGGGCCCCCACCTGATGTAATTGAAGGGGGGCCCTCATCCTCCGTGCTGGTCCCTTTTTGGCAGAACAGGCGTCGCATCTCCGACACCAGTCCTGTATGTCGCGCCCCATATTCACCCAATAGAACCTCCGGCGGACCCGAGATATTGTCTTTGTCCTGCCCAAATGGCCGCCGGAGCGGGTACCATGCACCTGTTGCAATATGACGTTCTTGAATTTGTCAGGGACTATCACCAGCCAGGAAGTTCGATCAGAGGGAACCTCCACCCACTTGCGATACAAGATGTTGCCTTTCAATTCCAGGGTCTGCCACTGAGCCCAATATGCCTTTGTTTGTGCCCCGAGGGGGGTGACCTCTTCCCCCTTTGGTCTTTGCCCCAATTTGACCCATTGGAACACCGGCCCCAGAACAGGATCCTCCTGCTGGGCCGTGCTCCAAGCCAACTCTCCAAATTCCTCGTCCGCGGTTAGTGGCAAAATTGGCCCTCTCACCCGGGTTGCCCGGACAACGAGGGTCGGGTCCGAATCGCCCAATTGTTCCCTCTCCTCGTGTCTCGCACAAAATTTGCAGTTTTCTCCCAGACAAGGACGCCGAGAGAGTGCGTCCGCATTACCATGGGCCTTCCCGGCCCTATGGGCCACATCAAAATCGTACTGCTGCAACTTTTCCAACCACCTTGCAATTTGGCCCTCCGGTTCCTTGAACCGAAGGAGCCATTGCAAGGAGGAATGGTCAGTTCTAACATGTTCCATTGATTGATTCTATTCATATGCCATTTCAGTTAAAACATATATTTATTTGCTAATTTGGAAATGAAATTGCAGGCCTTTCGGTAACAATCAACACTGGCATGTTTCACATTACATTGGACAAACTACAGAGTCTTTAAGTCAGCCACAGTGGTCATTCAATTCATGGCAGCCATCTTGGAAAAAAATAGCAAAAAAAATGAAAATAGTAAATAGTAAGGGCCTCCCTCCTCCTTTTTTCAAAAAAGTACGGACGAGAAACTTTTTTCTTTTTTTTTACTTGGCCTTAGACTTAGAGGTTCATTAGATTGTGAATCAAAGAAAGACGGGTGAAACAAACTCCTATTGAACTTTTTCGCAATTGTTTTATGCAAACTTCTGCATCGGTCGATGGCGGCCTCCATTGCGTGATTTGGTTTTGGAAATATTTTTTCAAATGCTCGAATCTCATTGGTTCCGGTGTTTGGTGACGCTTTTCGTTGAAGATAACCAGGCCTGTGCGGGCCGAGGTTGGTCTTAAAGTATTTTAATAAAAAATTGGAGGTGCATAAGATTGTGAATCAAACAATGACGGGTGAAAGAAACTCCTATTGAACGTTTTCAATTTGTTATGCATACTTCCGCATCCGCAAGATGGCGGCCTCCAATGCGCTTCGGAATTCTCAAGCCAAGGCATAATCTGGTTTTTGACAAAATACGTACGTGTTTATTGACAACACCGGCTTCGCCGGCTACTAGTACCGACTGCAAAGCCGCAATGAGCCGGCGAAGCCAAAGCCTCTTGCCACTATTTTACCCATCACCATGGCATCAGTAGGTTAGGTAGTTGGTAGTAGGTAGGTAGGTAGTTAGGTAGTTGGTAGTAGGTAGGTGTAGTAGGTACCGTACCTGGTAAGACTTGGTAAAAGAGAAGAGCAGACAGTCCTCCCAAATACCTGCATACAATAAATGTCACAAGAAGCTTAAGGAAGTAACTATACGATGTGCTAGCTTAAGGCCTATTTTAAGAAATTTTAACTGGGCTTGACATACGTTTTCACAGTATGTGTGTAGTCTTCTAACTTCAGTCGCTGTCAGGACTGGTTCTCTCCGGGCACTGCGGCTTCCTCCACCAGAAGAAGTTAGCTTGCAGTGATTAATTCGGTGAATTCCGTCTCAACTACGGATATTTCTGGCCGTGAAAAACTATCCGTATTTCTAAACTAAATATGTAAACCGCTTATACCGTATTTCTGGCCGTGAAAAACTATCCCCGACGGCCACGAGATTTCTAAAAAATAATTGTTCGTCAATTTTAGAATATTTGACGCCGTTTTCACCGTCCGAAACGCGTAATAAGCTTTAAAAATATATTTTTTCAAATGCTCGAATCTCATTGGTTCTGGTGTTTTTTTTTGTTTTTTTTTGTTGTTTTTTTGTATACAAGATCGAGGCTTGTGAAAGAGCGAACATTAATCACACAGAAAGACAAACCGACACATAAAACATATAACATCGGGAGCGGTAGACAAGATGGGGAGAGAGGGGGAAGGACACAAACACAACATTTGAGAGCAGGGACCGAGAGACATGGAGACATCGAGAGATCTGAGAGAGGGCGAGGGCTTTGGGGGGGGGGGGCATGGGAAGGGGGCGGTGGGAGAGGTATAAAACATATGGACACTGCCAGGACTTCCAGGAAAGAAGTTGGAATTTCAAACAAGGTGGATCTGGGGTGAATTAGCGGGGGTAGAAAAGATCAAGGTTTTGGATGGGGGAAGATAAGAGATGGTGGTGAACAGCTGTTTTGAAGACCTGGAGGGAGGAGTGGGATTGAAGGGAGTGAGGGAGTTTGTTCCAGAGGCGGGAGAAAAGAGGAATGAAAGAGTGAAGGTGAGCAGAGAGCCGAGATTTCGGCAGTTTAACCATCAGAGGGTTGCTGGCAGATCTTGTGCGACCTGTCGGAATATTTGGGGGACAGAGCACAGAGAGAGCTGGGGGTGCAAGGCCGGAGAGGCTCGGTAGAAGACAGAAAGACCACCTACCTGCCTGCGGTGAGTGAGTGAAAGGCCCTCAGAGATAGCTTCATCGCGGGAGATTCCAATAATTCTGAAAGCTTTGGTTTCGACAGCGTGAAGCCGAGCTAGGTGTGAGGCAGGAGCACCGGCCCATAGGGGAGAACAGTATTCCATTGAGCTGCGGATGAAAGCCTTGTATGTGGTGAGGAGCTCAGGTGTGCCGAGGAAGGACTTCGCATGACGGAGGATGCCCAGTCGGCGACTGGCTTTGGAGGCCAGCTTGGAAATGTGGTTTTCCCAAGAAAGATCATGGCAGATAGTGAGACCCAAAATCTTGAGCGACAGAACTTCTTGGAGAGGATTGTTGAGAAAGTAGATGGGAGGGTTGTCCAGTCGATCTTTTCGGAGAGACATAGTAAGAGTGTGAGATTTGTCAGGATTGAAAGACATGTTCCACTTGTTTGACCAGTCTGTGATTTTGTCCAGGTCTTCAGAGAGTGAGGAGGCAGCAGACTGCCGATCTGAGGGAAGAGGAATGGAGCGGCAGAGAGTGGAGTCATCAGCAAAGAGATAGAGAGGATTTTCGAGAGAGTCAGAGAGATCATTGATGAAGACCAGAAAAAGCACGGGGCCCAGAACACTGCCTTGGGGAACTCCAGCCTGAACAGGAAGAGAAGATGAGAGAAACCCATTCAGGGCCACACGTTGACGATGACTAGAGAGGAAGTCCGCCAGCCATGCGTGGAGATTTCCATGGATACCAAAGGAGGAGAGTTTGGTGAGCAGAGCGGGGTGCCAGACCGTGTCGAAGGCACGTGATATGTCGAGGGAGACAGCTCTAATTTCCTGTTTGGCATTGAGGACCTCCATCCATTGTTGAGACAGCAGAAGCAGCATGTCCAGAGTAGAGTGACCTGGTCTGAAACCAAATTGATGATCAGAGATCAAGCCATTGGAGAAGAGGAAAGATTTCATATCCGAAGTAATGATGGATTCCATGACTTTGCTGATAATTGGGAGAAGGCTGATTGGTCTGTAGTTGCTAGGATCTGTTTTTGCACCTTTTTTGTGCAAAGCGGTGATGTTGGCTGATTTCCAAGCAGATGGCAGTTGACCTTGAGCAAAAGAGAGGGTGAAGAGAACAGAGAGAGGGTGAGATAGAGCAGCAGAGCAGGATTTTAGGACCCGTGGGCTGATGCCGTCGGGTCCAGTTGCAGAATCAGAGTCGAGGGTTGACAGAAACTTTTCCACCTTGTCAGGAGGAAAGGACACGGAGTCCAGGAGCAGCAGGGTACGACTGGGTATGGTGGATACAGAGAGGGATGGGTTTGGGACACAAGATTTAGAGGCAAACACAGAGTTGAGGCATTCAGCTTTTTCACGTGCGGAGTCAGCTGTGTAGCCGTTTGAGGTAAGGGAGGGGATGGAGGGGGAACAAACACCAGAAACGGATTTGACCAGACGCCACCAGGATTTGGAAGAGGGAGACAGATAAGAGAGTTCGATCTTGAGAACGGAGAGATATTGTTTCCTGGCTCTCCTGAGGGTGGACACACACTTGTTTCGGGCTTTGTGAAAGGAAATGAGATTTCCTTCCGTTGGATTTGCTTTCCAGGAGACGAAGGCAAGTTGTTTCTGGGCAACAGCCTCACCACAAGATTCCGTGTACCATGGACGGGAGGAAGGGTATGACAACTGAAGACGAGATGGGATAAATCTGTGCATGAGAGAGAGCAATTTACTTTGGAAGAATTCCCAGGATGAGTTGATGTCAGAGGTGGTAGAGATGGGAGACCAGTCCAGATGATTGATGGCTGCTTGAAGACCGTGCCAGTTGGCCTGAGTGAAATGCCAGACTCGTCGACGCTGAGCAGGCTCCCTGAGGATGGTCAGAGAGATGTCCACTTTAACAAGGACATGATCAGATGATCCGATCGGAGCAGAAGAAGAGCAGCAGACATTTTCAGGGAAGTTAGTCATAACCAAGTCCAGAAGAGAAGATGTTCCGTTGACTGAGATCCGGGTCGGGAAATTGACAGATTGTGTCAGTCCCAGTGAGTCGCAGAAGTCCTTTGCTGAGGAGCCATGGCTGGTGAGAGAGGTACCCACACCCAGCCAACTGGCATGATGACAGTTGAAATCACCACATATGAGGAAGAGAGAGTTGGGATGAGTAGATAGAAGTTGGTCCATATCATCAGACAGCGAGATGTGGATGGAGTCATCACTGTTTGGTGGACGGTACAACACACATATGAACAAGAGGTGGGAGCGAAGGGGAAGCCGTAGCCATAGGTATTCCTGGGGGTGAGGTGGAGAGAGTGCAGTGCAGGGCGAGTGAGGAAGAGAGTTTTTGATAAAGATAGCAACCCCGCCTCCAGGACGAGGCTCAGGTCTATCATACCGGAGGAGGGAGTAGCCCGGGAGAGATACTATGGAATCAGAGACATCATAAAGGAGGAAAGTTTCTGTTAAGCAGATCACGTCTGGTTTGACAGAAGCAACCTGTATGGAGAGATCAGTTAAGTTTGAACGAAGGCCCCGGATGTTTGAGGTCCATACCGTTAATGAAGAGGAAGGGGGAGCATCAGATACGGAACAGGGGGGAGGAGGGGTAGGGTAAGATGTGGAAGAGGTGGAAGAGGTAGGGAGAGCTGTTGAAGGTGTGTCAGAGATTTCAGAATAGCTCGGAGAAAGGGAAGGATGGGGCGGACAAAAGGTTTGATGGTGATTGGGTGAGCCACAATGAGGTGTTATTTGAGGAGGGGGAAGAGCGAGGCAGAAGGTTGGGGGAGATGGAGGTGAGAGTTTGAAGTGGGAAGAAGCGGGGAGGACGCTTTGAGGAGGGGGAGTGAGAGGGGGGAAATTGAGAAGCAATGAGGGTGGGGAGATTTGAAGGGGAGGGGTGAGGGGGGAGTTTGGGAGGGAAGGGACAAGGGGAGGGATTTGAAAGGGATGGGATATGGGGGAGATTTGGAGGGGAGGGGTGAGGCAGGAGTCTAGGAGGGGAGGGGCGAGGGGGCGTCTTGGCGGGGAGGGGTGATGGGGAAGATTTGGAGGGGAGGGGTGATGGGGAAGATTTGGAGGGGAGGGGTTATGGGGAAGATTTGGAGGGGAGGGGTGAGATTGGATTTTTGAAAGTGTACGATTTATGGGAAACGAACATTTATTGCAAAATGAGTTTCTTGTGACCTTCGAGTTAAAAATACGTTTAAGGACGCTGGATGGAGGATGGAGTGCAGGAGAGTTTAGGGAATGTAGAAAAAAGGCACTATAGGAGATGGATTTTTTTTGGGGATGAATTGATTTGGTGAGCAAGTCGAAAGCAGCCTTTTAAAGAAGAAGAAGAAAAAGGGGTTATAAAATATGACGGAATACATAACTTGAGGGGAAAGTGTAAACATTGAAGGTTAATGAGTGAAAAAACTATCTGGGGAAATGGGGGAGAAACACGTGGTCGAAGAACGAACGAACGAATAAGAATGAATAAACGAATGATTACAGAGAAGGAAATGTTTAGTTTTTTTTTTTTTTTTGTTTTTTTTTCGAGTTGAGATTTACACAAGGAAGTAGGCTATGGGTGAAAAGACTGGGAATACAGAGAACGAAAGTTATTGGATCACAAAACGACGGACCGCTGAGAGAAAAACAAAGCCTCAAGGTTGTACAGTGCACACTGTACAAGGCCTCAAGACACGACACGAATTAACACGATTTTCAATACAGGTATGAAAGATTTGCACCGAAAAATCTTCGTCGGGACACAATATACGTACAACACCATAAATAAATACAGTTTTAACGAAAATACAAATGGGAACAATCACTTAACTTCGATTTCAAATCGTTCGCGACGCGGCAAAGGCCTTGCTTGCGACACGGCAAACAGACGATCAATTTATGAAAGATAAACACCGAGAAACAACCAAAGTTGCACACAATAACTTCACACACCGAAAGATAAATACAGTTTCGACAAAATACAATTGTGAACAGACTTAACTTCGAAAAACGTGGAGACCGTGTGGAGCTTCGAAAATCCCTCCCACCGTCCGATGACGATTTTCGTTGAAGATAACGAGGTTGGTCTTAACGTATTTTAATTACAAATTAGAGGTTCATTAGATTGTGAATCAAAGAACGACGGGTGAAACAAACTCCTATTGAACTCTTTCACAATTGTTTTATGCAAACTTCCGCATCCGGTCGATGGCGGCCACCATTGAGTGATTTCATTCTAGAAATATTTTTGCAAATGCTCGACTCTCATTGGGTCCGGTGTTTGGTGACGCGTTTCGTTGAAGATAACCAGGCCCGTGCGGGCCGATGTTGGTCTTAAAGTATTTTTTGCCACTATTTTACCCATCACGATGGCATCAGTAGGTTAGGTAGTTGATAGTAGGTCGGTGTAGGTACCGTACCTGGTAAGACTTGGTAAAAGAGAAGAGCAGACAGTCCTCCCCAATACCTGCATACAATAAATGTCACAAGAAGCTTAAGGAAGTAACTATATGATGTGCTAGCTTAAGGCCTATTTTAAGAAATTTTAACTGGGCTCCGGGCACGGCGGCTTCCTCCACCAGAAGAAGTTAGCTTGCAGTAAGATCAATGCCGACAGATCAGCCGATAGCGCCGTTTCAACGGCAATGTGTGACTGTCGTTAATCAAACCGAGCTTTCTTTTTTTATGTAAACCGCTTATACCGTATTTCTGGCCGTGAAAAACTATCCCCTGCGGCCGCGATATTTCTAAAAAATAATTCTTCGTTAATTTTAGAATATTTGACGCCGTTTTCACCCTCCGAAACGCGTAATAAGTTTTTTTGAAATAATTTTTGAAATGCTCGAATCTCATTGGTTCTGGTGTTTGGTGACGATTTTCGTTGAAGATAACGAGGTTGGTCTTAACGTATTTTAATTACAAATTAAAGGTTCATTAGATTGTGAATCAAAGAAGGACAGGTGAAACAAACTCCTATTGAACTTTTTCGCAATTGTTTTATGCAAACTTCCGCATCCGGTCGATGGCGGCCTCCATTGCGTGATTTGGTTTTAGAAATATTTTTTCAAATGCTCGAATCTCATTGGTTCCGGTGTTTGGTGACGCTTTTCGTTGAAGATAACCAGGCCCGTGCGAGCCGAGGTTGGTCTTAAAGTATTTTAATAATACATTAGAGGTGCATAAGAATGTGAATCAAACAAAGACGGGTGAAAGAAACTCCTATTGAACGTTTTCAATTTGTTATGCATACTTCCGCATCCACAAGATGGCGGCCTCCATTGCGCTTCGGAATTCTCAAGCCAAGTGTTACGTGGTCCCCTCGGTGAATACCTGGTCTCGGTGACCCCCGGACCGTGAGAGGAACTCCGCCAGCAAGCTGTATTATATATGCGCTTTCGCCACGCAATCCATATGAATTTCACCCAGGAGACAACTGAAGTTCAAGGATATATTTCCAATGGTAATGATACCATACAATTTCAATGACACAACCACGGAGATTTTCCCCGAGCAATCAACAATACACAATCATCACCAATTCCCAATTCACAATCAATTCCCTAGGATTAAGATGGCCATCTTATACATGTGTGTCCCGGTGAGTACTCACGACACCCTTTTGGTCTCGGTCCCGCACAATGTCTCTGGGCCCCTCCTGACCAAGATGATGGTCGCCGTCGCCGCACTCGGGCGGTTGAACGAACCCCGGGTGGACGTGTTTCCACCGGGCAGGTATCGTACCAGGCACCGTGGCTGCAGCCCCTCGTGGCCACGCGAAGCGGATACGGTAGAGCAAGCCAAACCCCACGCCGCTTGCAAGGCGCGTTAGGCCCCAACGTGCAACCCGCACGCGTCTGTTTGGACGGTGCCGCGAACGATGCCAGACGCGGGGTCGATGCACGGCCCCACGTCAACTTGACGTCTCCACCGGGCAGGTACACGTCCCGGTACTTCCTCTCGCCAGACAGGCTTCGGAACGCTGCTTTTTCACGCAGCGCAAGGTCGATCCCACCTTTTGTCGGAGCGGGGCGAGGAAGAATAATACTCGTCCTTTTTTCCTCGTGTCTTTTTCTCTTCCGTTTCCGGTCACTTCCGTTTCCGGCCACTTGTTCAGAAGGGCTCCTGACCCTCCAATCACAACAACCCTTAATATACTACACACGGATAAGCAAAGACCTGAATGGTAATTCACATACATTCACATAAATATGTAACACTCCCCCCCTTCAAGAAAGAAAGTTTGAACCCAGCGAAAACTTTCTTTGCCGGCCAATTTGGAGAAACAAACCAGATAACTCAACCCTCCCCCCCCCCCCCCCCCCCCCCAGATTAACTCAATCTGGACAAAGCGTCCGCCACGACATTGTCCCGGCCCCGTACATGTTCAATTTCCAAGTTGAACCCCTGCAAAGCCAAACTCCATCTCATCAACCTCTGATTTTTATTTTTCATTCTTTGAATGAAGGTTAAGGGGTTGTGATCCGTAAAGACCTTTATGGGAAAGGACGTGATTCCTAAATACACCTCATAATGTTGAAGCCCTAGCAGGAGAGCCAGGGTCTCTTTCTCCACGGTGGCATAATTTGCTTGATGTTTATTGAACTTTTTGGAGTAGTAGCACACGGGGTGGTCCACCCCATCCTCATCTTCCTGTAACAAGACCGCTCCAGCCCCCACATCACTTGCATCTACGGCCAACTTGAAAGGTGCCTGAAAGTCCGGAGCGGTTAGGACCGGAGAGCTCATTAGTATCGCTTTGACATGGGCAAAGGCCGCCTGACATTTGCCATCCCAAACGAATGGGGTCTCCTTTCTCAACAAACTCGTTAAAGGGGCTACCACATCCGAAAAATTCTTACAGAACCGCCGGTACCACCCCGCCATACCTAAGAATCTCATCAGCTCTTTCTTCCCCTTTGGGACTTGGAAGCGATCGATAGCTTCTACCTTGGCGGTCACTGGTTGTACTTGACCCTGCCCTACTACATGGCCGAGGAACACTACCTGTGCTCTTACAAATTCACTCTTGGCTAAGTTGATGGTCAGACCTGCCTCGGACATCGTCTGAAAAAATGCATGGATTTGCTTAATGTGGTCTTCCATGGTCATGGTGTGGATGATTACATCATCCAGATATGCCTCCACCCCCTCCAGGTCTGCAATGAGCCTATTAATCAGTCGTTGAAATGTAGCCGGCCCGTTCTTCAACCCAAAAGGGAGGACCTTGTACTGATATAACCCATTCGGAGTGACCAAAGCTGAGATTTCTTTGGCTCTATCGGTAAGAGGGATCTGCCAATACCCTTTCAGCAAGTCAAATTTGGTAACAAATTTAGCTGGGCCTATTCGATCAATACAGTCGTCAATCCTCGGGAGCGGATAGGAGTCGGTCTTGGTCACTGCATTCACCCGTTTTAAATCTGTACAACACCGGAAGCTGCCATCGGGTTTCGGAACCAACACACATGGGGAGCTCCATTCACTGTTGCTTGGTTCGATGATGTCATTGTCCAACATATATTGCATCTCCTTCCGAAGGTACTCCATCTTCACCGGGTTCATCCGATAGGGGTGTTGTTTCACTGGAGTGGCCTCCCCCACCTCGATATCATGATATACTAAGTCCGTACGACCAGGTACATCTGTGAACAAATGTTTAAATTCGAACATTAGGCTGGACAGTTGTCCTTGCTGTTCCCTTGTTAAATGACCTAACTTCTCATCCAAATGATTCAACACTTCGGTGTTCGTCAATTTGGGGCAGGCCTGGTCATCCAAGTTATCAAACTTCACACCGGCGTTTCCGTCCATTGTCACCGGTACGACCGGTGAGACAGGAACTACGTCTTCCACCGGTTCCCTCTCATGATATTTCTTCAGTCGGTTGACATGACACAACTGTCGCTTTTTTCGTCGGTCGGGAGTGGTCACCACGTAGTCTGTCTCATTCACCCTCTCCTCCACTGCATAAGGACCGAAATATCTAGCCTGGAGGGGCTGACCTGGAACGGGCAGCAATACTAGCACCCGGTCCTGAGGACTGAAATTCCTTATCTGCGAGGTCTTGTCATGTCTCTCCTTCATTTTCCCCTGGGCCCTTCTCAAGTTCCGTCGTGCCACCTCACACGCCTTTGCCAATCGGTTTTTTACTGTGGACACATACTCCACCATCGGTGTCCGGGACTCCTGTAGTAACCACTGTTCTTTCACCAATTTCAACGGTCCCCGCACTGCGTGTCCAAACACCAGTTCAAACGGACTGAATCCCAAGGAATCCTGCACGGACTCCCTTGCCGCAAACAACAATAGGGGTATCCCTTCATCCCAATCCTTGGCACATTCAAAACAATACGTTCGGATCATATTCTTTAAAGTCTGGTGAAACCTTTCCAGGGCCCCTTGGCTCTCGGGATGGTAGGCGCTGGATCTTACTTGTTCCACCCCCAACAGGTGTACCACTTGCTGGAACAGTGTGGACATGAAATTGGACCCCTGATCCGATTGAATGATCTTAGGTAGACCAACTCAAGTGAAAAATTTAATCAAGGCCTTTGCAATAACTGCCGCCGTTATTTTCCTCAGAGGCACTGCCTCGGGGAACCTGGTGGACGCGCACATGATGGGCAGTAAGTATAGATGTCCGGCTTTGGTTTTGGGTAAAGGGCCCACACAGTCCACAATGACTCGGCTGAATGGCTCTTCAAAAGCTGGAATTGGCTTTAACGGGGCGGGTGGGATTTTTTGATTCGGCTTTCCCACCAGCTGACAAGAATGGCAGGACTTGCAGAACTCCGCCACATCCCGTCGCAGTCCCGGCCAGAAAAAATGTACTAATATCCTGTCACAGGTCTTGTTCACTCCCAGGTGCCCGGCCCAAGGGGTCTCATGTGCCAAACTCAAGATCTCCTTCCGGTACAGCGGTGGCACCACAATCTGATAGTGAACTTTCCACTCATCGTCTGCGGGCACCTCCGGGGGCCTCCATTTCCTCATTAGGGTTTCCCCCTTCATGAAATACCCCACAGGTATCTTCGTAGCCTCTTCTTCCGTAACGGCTTTCTCAATTAACCTCTGGATCTCCGAGTCTTCGTGTTGTTCTTCCACTAGTCTCCTTCGGACCAGCGCGGTTTGCTCCACTTCGTTCTCCGCGGTCTCCGACGGACACTCCACGTCCCCTTGCGTTCCAGACGCTACCATTTCTCGAAATTCCTGGGAATCCCTCCCCTGGTTATTTCCCTTTTCCGAGTTGTCTTCCCGTACCTCTAAGGGTTCCAACTCCCCCTCTCTTTCTTCCTCCTTCTCTTCCGCGTGCTTTCTACCCATAGCCCGAGTCACTGCACAGGATGGAAAGATACCCGGAATCTCCATCTCTAACCGAGTGGTGTTATTTTCCTTACTGGGCTTGTCCACCATTATTGGATTACCCGAAACTCGCCCCCCGGCCAAATCATTCCCGATAATAAAAGAGATTCCCTCCACAGGAAGGGTGGCTTGTAAGCCTACGGTGACCGGCCCGGATACCAACTCAGAACTCAACTGGATGACATGAAGCGGAGCTTTAACATAGCCCCCGACCCCCTGTAAAAGCACACTAACCCCAGTTGCCGTCTTCTCCGACAATGGCAAAATGCCCCCCAGCATCAACGATTGGTGGGCTCCTGTGTCCCTCAATACCCTAACTGGCTTCTGGTTACTCGGGTCGCCATCCAGCGACACGAACCCCTCTGAAATGAAATGTTTGTAGCCCTCCTGAACAAGGTTCTCCCGGGACGCCGTACCTTTGACAGGGGAATCTTCCCCCAGCTCTGCTCTCCAAGAATGATTTCTCACACTTGCCAGTGCATTCGGAGTCGCACTAGACTGATTCCGTTCCGGGTTCTCCCTTTTTCGGAGGTAACATTGGGACATCAAGTGTCCAGTTTTATGGCAAAAAGCACAAGTAGGCCCGGGGGAGAACCTCGGGGTCGGCCTGGAGCCCCCCGAAAAATAAGTTTGTCTTGGGCCCGTAGCCCTCGGATTTCTAACCGTTGGGGTATCATAGTTGTCCCCATAATCATCTCGAGGCCGCCGCCATGTAAGGTCGTTCTCCGCACCGGGTGTTCCATAACTCCCCTGCTGAAGTCTAGGCGAGGAGTTAGGTTTGTGGACGCCTATTCGGTGGGTTAAGGCATAATCATCTGCCATGGTGGCTGCGTCCCACAACTTTGGTACTTTCTTTTCCTGCAGGTACACTTTGATGTCCTCGTGGACACACTGCTGGAATTCCTCCACCAGGATCAAGTCCCGCAATGTTTCGAAGTCTTTCCCGACTCCTTTTGACTCACACCACCGATCAAACATGTTTTCTTTCACTCTGGCAAACTCCACATGGGTCTCACTCTCCCTCTTCCTGGCATTCCTGAATTTTTGCCTGTAAGCTTCCGGAACCAACTCATAGGCCTTGAGGATGTGCTTCTTCAGTACCTCATAATCTGCACATTGGTCCATTGGTAGCGCCGAATAAATTTCCTGAGCTTTCCCCACCAGCACACTTTGCACGAGTATGGTCCAGGCCTCCTCCGGCCAGTTTAATTGTCGAGCCACTTTCTCAAAGTGTGGGAAAAATTTCGCGACTTCCTTTTCACTGAACGGTGGAACCAGCCTCACATGTCTGCCCACATCCCAGGTTTTCTGGTTAGGTGTCGACCCCGTCAGCAAGGGTGGTGCCTCTCCCCGTTCTCTCATTAACTCCAGCTCCTTGAATTTGATTTCTTGCTGAAGCTCCATGTCACGTTCCTTTAATTCCCTTTCCGCTTTTCTCTCCTCTGCTTCGAGGTCCCTTGCAGCTCTCCTTTCCTCTGCTTGTTCCTTTTCTCTTCTTTCCTGGAGTTCTCTTTCCACTCTCCTTTCCTCGGTTCTTTCTTGTGCTGTTTTCTCTTCCAACCTTTCCTGGAGTTCTCGTTCCACTCTCCTTTCCTCTGCTTGTTTCTCTTCCCTCCTCTCTTCTGCTTTCCTTTCTTCTTCTGCTCTTTCCTTTTCTGCTTTCCTTTCTTCTTCTGCTCTTTCCTTTTCTGCTTTCCTTTCTTCTTCTGCTCTTTCCTTTTCTGCTTTCCTTTCTTCTTCTTTAATCCGTTCCTGGCTCCGTAATTGCAACTCCAGTTTCCGGAGCTCAACGTCTTCTGGTTCTTCGGGTAGCCACTCCCAGGCTAACTCGTCCCATGTTCCTAATCCCACCATAGATTGTATCACCGTGGCCTGCAACTCTGCCTTCCTCAAATTAGTTCGGACCTCCAAGTTAAAATGTTTGGCCAATTTCAAGAGGTCCGACTTTAGCAACGCTCGGAACTGTGCCTCACTCGGGGTTACCCCAAAGTTCTGTGCCACAAACGCCATGGTGCCTATCGTTAACACCTGTTAACCTTCACCCAAGACTTTACCCCAATTTCTCAAAAAAAAAAATTACCAATTAATAATTAATTAATAAATTTTAATTAATAAAAAAATTATTATTTTATTATTTTATACAATTTTAAATCCCGGACGTAGACCCAATTGCGAAACCGCAAATCGTAATTTGGACGAGCCCCCAATTCTGTTACGTGGTCCCCTCGGTGAATACCTGGTCTCGGTGACCCCCGGACCGTGAGAGGAACTCCGCCAGCAAGCTGTATTATATATGCGCTTTCGCCACGCAATCCATATGAATTTCACCCAGGAGACAACTGAAGTTCAAGGATATATTTCCAATGGTAATGATACCATACAATTTCAATGACACAACCACGGAGATTTTCCCCGAGCAATCAACAATACACAATCATCACCAATTCCCAATTCACAATCAATTCCCTAGGATTAAGATGGCCATCTTATACATGTGTGTCCCGGTGAGTACTCACGACACCCTTTTGGTCTCGGTCCCGCACAATGTCTCTGGGCCCCTCCTGACCAAGATGATGGTCGCCGTCGCCGCACTCGGGCGGTTGAACGAACCCCGGGTGGACGTGTTTCCACCGGGCAGGTATCGTACCAGGCACCGTGGCTGCAGCCCCTCGTGGCCACGCGAAGCGGATACGGTAGAGCAAGCCAAACCCCACGCCGCTTGCAAGGCGCGTTAGGCCCCAACGTGCGACCCGCACGCGTCTGTTTGGACGGTGCCGCGAACGATGCCAGACGCGGGGTCGATGCACGGCCCCACGTCAACTTGACGTCTCCACCGGGCAGGTACACGTCCCGGTACTTCCTCTCGCCAGACAGGCTTCGGAACGCCGCTTTTTCACGCAGCGCAAGGTCGATCCCACCTTTTGTCGGAGCGGGGCGAGGAAGAATAATACTCGTCCTTTTTTCCTCGTGTCTTTTTCTCTTCCATTTCCGGTCACTTCCGTTTCCGGCCACTTGTTCAGAAGGGCTCCTGACCCTCCAATCACAACAACCGTTAATATACTACACACGGATAAGCAAAGACCTGAATGGTAATTCACATACATTCACATAAATATGTAACACAAGGCATAATCTGGTTTTCGACATAATACGTACGCGTTTATTGACAACACCGGCTTCGCCGGCTACTAGTACTGACTGCAAAGCCGCAATGAGCCGGCGAAGCCAAAGCCTCTTGCCACTATTTTACCCATCACTATGGCATCAGTAGGTTAGGTAGTTGGTAGTAGGTAGGTGTAGCAGGTACCGTACCTGGTAAGACTTGGTAAAAGAGAAGAGCAGACAGTCCTCCCCAATGGCAATACCTGCATACAATAAATGTCACAAGAAGCTTAAGGAAGTAACTATACGATGTGCTAGCTTAAGGCCTATTTTTAGAAATTTTAACTGGGCTGAACATACTTTTTCACAGTATGTGTGTAGTCTTCTAACTTCAGGTGCCAGGGCTGGTTCTCTGACTCTCCCTCCAGGCACTGCGGCTTCCTCCACCAGAAGAAGTTAGCTTGCAGTGATTAATTAGGTGAATTCCATCTCAACTTCGGATATTTCCGGTCGTGAAAAACTATCCGTATTTCTAAACTAAATATGTAAACCGCTTATACCATATTTCTGGCCGTGAAAAACTATCCCATACGGCCGCGAGATTTCTAAAAAATAATTCTTCGTCATGTTAGAATATTTGATGCCGTTTTCACCCTCCGAAATGCGTAATAATATTTTTTCAAATGCTCGAATCTCATTGGTTCTGGTGTTTGATGACGATTTTCGTTGAAGATAACGAGGTTGGTCTTAACGTATTTTAATTACTAATTAGAGGTTTCATTAGATTGTGAATCAAAGAACGACGGGTGAAACAAACTCCTATTGAACTTTTTCGCAATTGTTTTATGCAAACTTCCGCATCCGGTCGATGGCGGCCACCATTGAGTGATTTCATTTTAGAAATATTTTTGCAAATGCTCGACTCTCATTGGGTCCGGTGTTTGGTGACGCGTTTTGTTGAAGATAACCAGGCCCGTGCGACCCGAGGTTGGTCTTAAATTATTTTATTAATACATTGGAGGTGCATAAGATTGTGAATCAAACGATGACGGGTGAAAGAAACTCCTAATGAACGTTTTAAATTTGTTATGCATACTTCCGCATCCGCAAGATGGCTGCCTCCACTGCGCTTCGGATTCTCGAGCCAAGGCATAATCAGGTTTTCAACATAATACATACTCGTTCATTGACAACACCGGCTTCGCCGGCTATAAACTACTAGTACCCGACTGCAAAGCCGCAATGAGCCGGCAAAGCCAAAGCCTCTTGCCACTATTTTACCCATCACTATGGCATCAGTAGGTTAGGTAGTTGGTAGTAGGTAGGTGTAGTAGGTACCGTCGGTGTATTAGGTGTAGTAGGTGTTAAACTATAACGGGACTCGGTAGAGCGCACACCTCCACCAGGTTGAACGGTTTACGTTTTGTATCTCACTGGTGGGTCGGATCTGGATCCGGACCTGAACCAAAATCTAAACTACACGGTGTCCACAAAGTCGCGTGTATCGTCGTTTCCACGGCAAATAGGTCGCCCATGTTTGCCCTCCTCCCCTTAAGGTGGATGGAGGTTTTTTTCACCCCTGTGTGTTTACTTGGCAATTATTTTGTTTTATTTATTTATTTATTTTTGCAAATATGTTTCTCACTTCGGTTTGTTTGTGTTGTGTTGTGACTTGTGTTGTGTTGTGACTTGTGTTGTGTTGTGACTTGTGTTGTGTTGTGACTTGTGTTGTGACTTGTGTTTTGTTTTGTATTGTTTTGTTTGTCTGTCCGCTCACTTATACTTGCCTCCAGGACAGAATATTAAACCGATCTTCGTGAAACTTTACCAAATGGTAAAGTTCGTGGTCCGAAAAAATCCTATATATTTTGGGGTCAAAAGGTCAAAAGGTCAACATATTACATAGGCCAGATTTCAATCACTTTTTTCAAATTTCTAAAATCCTCAATTTTCATCCGATTGACTTGAAATTTGAATAGGATTTGCATATTGGCTAACTGAATTCAACCACCAACTATTTTTGAGATTAGCTTAGGCCAAAAGGTAAACATAGGCCAAAGGTCAACCAATTTTTTCAAATTTCTAAAATCCTCAATTTTCATCCGATTGACTTGAAATTTGAAAAGGATTTTCATATCACCTTACTGAAAGCAATCACCATAGGCCAAAAGAGCAACATAGGGAAAAAGTCAACAACAATTTCAAATTCCTAAAATCCTCAATTTTCATACGATTCACTTGAAATTTGAATGGGATATACACAACAGTTAACTGAATTCAACCACCAACTATTTTTGAGATCAGCATAGGCCAAAAGGTCAACAACAATTTCAAATTCCTAAAATCCTCAATTTTCATCCGATTCACTTGAAATTTGAATGGGATTTTCCTATCAGCTAACTGAATTCAACTACCAACTATTTTTGAGATCAGCATCGGCCAAGAGGTCAATGTAGGCCAAAGGTCAACCACTTTTCTTTGAATTTCTAAAATCCTCAATTTTCATCCAATTGACTTGAAATTTGAAGACGATTTACATATCGGCGAACTGAATTCAACCAACTATTGATGAGATCAACATAGGCCAAAAGGTCCACATAGACCAAAGGTCAACAACAATTTCAAATTTATAAAATCCTCAATTTTCATCCGATTCACTTGAAATTTGAATGGGATTTACATATCAGCAAACTAAATTCAACCACCAACTATTTTTGGGATCACCATAGGTCAAAAGTCAACAACAATTTCAAATTTCTAAAATCCTCAATTTTCATTTGATTCACTTGAAATTTGATTGGGATTTACACATCAGTTAACTGAATTAAACCAACAACTATTTTTGAGATCAGCATAGGCCAAAAGGTCATAATAGGCGAAAGGTCAACCACTTTTTTCAAATTTCTAAATGCCTCAATTTTCATCCGATTGACTTGAAATTTGAATTGGATTTTCATGTCAGCTAACTGAATTCAACCACCAATTATATAAGAGGTCAAAAGGATGCTCTACTGAGTGCCATTCTGCTTTGTTCTCTTTTGCCAAGTGTCGCTCTATGAGTGATTTTTCATCTGTCTGTCTCTTTTTGTCTGTCTCTGTCTGTGAACAAGATAAATCAAAAAGTTGTGGACGGTTTCGGACGAAATTTGGCACAGACCTGCGGATTTCACGGAAACGATCGTTACCGGTAGCGTGTCGGTAGCGTGATAGCAAAAACACGGAACCGAAAGTACGTTTCCCATCGCAGAAAGGCAGTGTAAGGCAAAAAGTATTTACCTTCACATGTGATTTTCAGCTAACTATTTTAGAAGTTGAGTTTTATTTCCAACAAAATTAGGCCGGCAAAGCAGATTTTTTTTTTTTTTTTTTTTTTTTGTATACAAGATCGAGGCTCGTGAAAGAGCTAACATTAATCACACAAAAAGTCAAACCGACACAAAACACGAAAAACAAGGGGAGCGGCAGACAAGATGGGAAGAGAGGGGGAAGGACACAAACACAACATTTGAGAGCAGGGACATCGGGAGGACTTGGGGGGAGGTGGGAGAGGTATAAAACATATGAACACTGCAAGGACTCTGGGGTGAACTACCCACAGCATGTAGTTTCCCACATTCAGGTTCGCGATATGACTTCCGCTTTGACGGACATGCACATCGGTCTAAATCACAGACTTCGTTTTCAAAATGACATCCGTTGCTAAGCGAAAAAACCCCGAAAATGTCGCCTTAAAAACATTACGAAAATGGCCATTCAGCGACGATTTTGAAGCGGAATGAGATGGGGAAGGCTTGGTCACATTGTTTCGCTGCAAAGTATGTGCTACTCATTACACAGACATACGGAAGGAGGCATCGCACCGGGGCATAAGCGGTCCACCACTGACGGCGATTGTAAACTACGTGAACGGCGTGACCTATGTTCACAAGGTAAAGGGAGACACTGACAACCGAACCTACTGCAGTACATTTGTTCCAATCCAGAATTTATTTAACAAATACTTAGGCCTATATCAGTACTGGGTAGGCCTATATTACTTTGCTAAACGCAAATAATTTCAATATTAAAACATAAAGATTGATAACAGTTTATAACAACAATAGTCCATAAATAATAAATAAATCCAATATCATTGACATTTAAAAAATGAACGAAAATTTAATAACATTAATTTATTAATTTTAAAACAGGATAAGCCCATCAAATTGACAGAATTTGCTCTTCTCTGATAATAAACATCAACCTCGATAATGAACATGCGTTAATTACATTGCATACATGTAAATGACAGGATTTATTATTGGAGACTACATTTTTAATTTTGTATTACAAATGTTTTGCTTTACAAATTCTAAAGGGGAAAAAAAATCGTTTCCCATTAGGTTTGGGCACGGAACCGGAATTTTGTTTCCCATCGGTTTCCATAAACTTAAATCACGGAACCGAAAAACGGTTACAGATGAGATCTGAAATCCCCAGGCCTGTGGCAGAGATGTAGCGCATGTAACAAGGACGAAATTATTAGATCTTTGTGAAGATTCGGATTCGGATCCGGCTACTAGAATATTTTAAGTGATTCTTCACCATTGGGAGATGGGGCCAAAAACGATACATAGCAGGATATCTCAAAAAGTTATGGATGGATTTGGCGAAACTTGTTGGACGGGTTGTGCATGTGACGAGGAAGAATCGATTCAATTTTGGTGAAGATCCGGAGCCGGATCCGGCTAGTAGAATTTTAAAGTGATTTTTCACCATTGAGTGATATGATCAACCAGGCGGAGGTATGCTTTCTACTGAGTGCCGTTCTAGTCTATTTGTCTATTTGTTTGTTTGTCTGTCTGTCTGTTTGTTTGTGAACAGGATATCTCAAAAAGTTGTGGATGGATTCGGACTCTGGTAGAAAAGACCATGGTTTAGGATTGTGGACCATCTGAGATGGTGGTGAACAGCAGCTGTCTTGAAGACCTGGAGGGAAGAATGATATTGAAGAGAATGTGGAAGTTGATTCCACAGGTTGGAAAAAGAGGAGGAAAATGAGTGGAGGTGAGCAGTGATCCTGGATTTGGGTAGTTTCACAGAAAGGAAGTTGATGGTGGACCATGTTTGCCCTATATACACCTGGAGAGATGTCGGAGAGACAAAGCACTAAAAGAGCAGAGGGTGCAAGACCAGAAAGGAGGCGGTAGAAGACAGAGACCACCGACATCTGCGATGGCAAAGTGATCGGTCTCAGCTTCATTGCAGGGGATTCCAATAATGTTAAAGCTCTTGTTTACACGCTGTCAAGCTGAGCATGATGTGAGGCAGGGTTGCCAGCTCAGAGGGGAGAGCAGTACTTCATCAAGCTGCAGATGAAGGCTTTGTGGGTGGATAGGAGCTCCGGTGTGCCAAGGAAGGTCTCTGTACGATGGAGGATGCCCAGTCAGCGGTTGGTATCAGATGAGACACCCAGTTTTAACGTCCGTCCGAAAGACTTTGCATTCTGTGATGCAACACACTACCTGTGAAGGGCCAATCCGACAGTTTATAGATTATAGTCCGGGTGGGAATTGAACTCAGATCACACATCTCACAGGCAAGTCACAATCTCTGCCTCTCCCTATCAGACATATTCATCTCATCCTTGCTACCTCAAGTCCCCACCCCTTGGGGCATGAACCGCGGTAAAATCTAAAAAGGATTGTCGCATATTTCATGCGCCCCCCAATGTTGATTGCATATACCATACAACGTTTCATTAAAATGATCCCACAATTGCATTTTTTCGGTATTTGACCACTCCCAGGGGGGCGGGGCCAAAATGGCACTGCTGCTGCAACTTCGTGCCATGTGGTGATCATAACTACCAAGCTTGGTGAATTTCCACACATCCGTTTCGGAGGACATAGCGTGATAGATGGACAGGCAGACAGATGGAGCTGATTACGTTTTTGTTTTTTTCAAAAACGTGGAGATAATTACTTATGTATCTGAAATGGAGAAAACGATGGAGAATTGATAATGACTGTGGATAATACTGATGCAGATGAATTTGCACAAACACGTACTTTCACTTCTGCACTGCAGGCACACTTTGTTGAGGAGCTCAGTCGTACTGGAGTTGAGTACCTCCCGAAGATCGTGACTACCGAGATCCCGGGCAGCGAACGGATGGATTTGTACAAGGAGGGCGGTGTTTTATTTGTCACCAGTCGTATACTGGTAGTGGATTTCCTCACTGACCGTGTTCCTGCCAATCTTGTCACCGGTATGCGTCATTGATACGAGATGAGGCGTCGGATGCAGTGGTTGCACAAATAATTCAGATTTATACTTCCACAACCGTAGAGCCAATTTCCTTAACACCTACATCGTGCATCACATTGACTATCGAGCGATGGTACCAACTTCTATCAAACTGGTAAATAAGAATGCAAGTCCAGCAAGGTAATGTTAGGTACGTAATAATATTTATCTGAGGTTGAGGTTTCTTATGTTATTTCTTTTGACCAGACTCTGGCGTAATGCTTAGATCGTCCGCTCTGAGTCTGGGAGGTCAGTGCTTCGAACACCGGCTGAGTCATACCACAGACTAAAAATGGGATTTGCTTCTTCTTTGCTTGATACTCAGCATTTACAGAGGATAGAACACGGACCAACAACCACAGTGCACAACCATTGCACAAGCTCTATAGGACTCCTGCATTTAAGTTCCTTCTGAAGGAAGTCGTATTTAAATCTCCACATCCATTACGAATCGCACATCAGTTCCTGCCTTTGACTGTGGCTTATTGCATTTAATATACTAGGGCATGCCCGTACTATATATATATCTAAAATTATATCCCCCCCCTCTATTTACATGAAATGGTTTGGTCCAAAGCGAACGGCTTGCGAGTACGGTGACAATCCCCCCCCTCTATTTACATGAAATGGTTTGGTCCAAAGCGAACGGCTTGCGAGTACGGTGACAATCCCCCCCCTCTATTTACATGAAATGGTTTGGTCCAAAGCGAACGGCTTGCGAGTACGGTGACAATCCCCCCCCTCTATTTACATGAAATGGTTTGGTCCAAAGCGAACGGCTTGCGGAGTTTGGTAAAGAAATCGCCATAGCTCGGTAACTACTTGTCCGATTAATATGAAACCTTGAAAAGGCACATCCTCAGGTCCCCAGCAATATACCTGGCAAGTTTCAAGTATATCGGACCCGTGGTTGTCGAGAAACAGCGGTCACAGACAAACATACAAACATACAAACATACAAACATACACACAGAGATTACTGGAATTATAGATAGATTACATTGAATGTAGAATGTTGTGGTATAGAGCTGGGGTCTAGTGATGTAATAGTGTGCAGGCCGCAAGCAGTAGCATATAGCCAGTGTCGCTTTCCATCATATGGCCTCACGATTATATTTTTAAACTTTTACGAGGGGGTTGCGTGACATGTTGCTTGTAAAATGTGCCCGATAAAGTTGGGGATAGGTGCGTTGTGGGGCTGCTGTAACACCCACTGGTCTAAAAGAGAGTTAAACACATCGCAGGCCTAAAGTAACATCCACCGATGGAGGTTGGTGCTCAGAATGCCTTTTCTACTTTTCAGGCATCCTGGTGTACAAGGCACACAAGATAATGGATTCCTGCCTGGAGGCATTCGTTTTGCGGCTTTATCGTCAGAAGAATAAGCAGGGCTTCATTAAGGCCTTCACAGATCAGCCAACTGCATTCACTGTGGGTTTCTGCAAAGTCGAGAGGGTCATGCGATGCTTGTTTGTGCGGAAACTGTACCTGTGGCCGAGGTACGTATGCATGCATTGAGGGCAAAGGCTCTATGCTTCAGACTGGGCCGCCTTTGTGGTCTGTCATTCAATTTATCTAACATCAGTACATGTTAAAGTCCTTTAACCCTCCTTCCTTTGCCCCCTCCCTCTCAGTGTGGTTTTGTTCTTTTGGCTGGAATAATTTTTTGTTTTATCTGTTGTCTGAAATCCTAGATTCCACGCAACAGTTCAAGCATGTCTAGAGCAGCGGCAGGTGGATGTTGTAGAGATCGCTGTCGGTCTAAGCCCAGCAGCACAAGCCATTCAGAGTTGTATCCTCGAAGTTCTGGGTGCTTGTCTCCGTGAGCTTCATCGGCACAATCCCAGCCTTGACCTCGACTCGCTATCTCTTGAGAATGCCATTGGAAATGCATTTGATAAGGTGTGGCAGAAGATGAGAGGCATGACTCAAACTGTTGGTTGAGCAAACTTCCTTGGTATTTTCTGAAGTTAAAAGTTCTCAAATTAAGTATCAAACTCAATTACAGACTATGAAATGATTTGTACTTTGAAGAAAAATGGAGCATAAATGAAGAGTCAGAGGACATCTGAAGCTGGAAGCAATTACCGCTAATTACTTTTCCGGCCTTGCTCCCCCTGCTCTGTCCGTGCTCTGTCCCCCAAATATTCCTGCAGGACGCACAAGATCTGCCAGCAACCCTCTTCTGGTGAAACTGTCAAAATAAAGACTCTCTGCTCACCTTCACTCTTTCATTCCTCTTTTTTTTCTGCCTCTGGAACAAACTCCCTCACTCTCTTCAATCCCACTCTTCCCTCCAGGTCTTTAAAACAGCTGTTCACCACCATCCCCCATCCAAAACCTTTATCTTTTCTACCCCCATTAAAACACCCCAAATCCACCTCTTTCAATCTCCAACTTCTTTGCTGAAATTCCTAGTGGTGTCCATTTGTTTTATACCTTGTACCCCCCCCCCCCCAGCCCTCTCCCTTCCACAGATCTACCGACGTCCTTGTTCTCTAGTATTGTTGTGCTTGTGTGCTTTCCCCTCTCTCCCCTTCTTGTTTTCCGCTCCCTTCATTGGATATTTTATGTGTCCGTGCATGTTTTCGTGTTTAATGTGTTAGCTCTTGCACGAGCCTCGACTCTGTATACCAAAAAAAACAACCTCTGCCACAGGAGGTAGACGGAGCTGATGTTTTCACTCCTGTTTGTCTGTGAGCAGGATATCTCAAAATTTTTATGCACGGATTTGGACTAAACGTGGTGGACATGTTGGGTATGTGACAAGGACTAATTTCTTCGATTTTGGTGAAGATTCGGATCTATCTGGAGTTTTTAAAGTGATTCTTCACCATTGAGAGATAGGGCCGAATAGGATATATAACATGATATTTCAAAACATTATGGACGAGTTGGTTTGGTGACAAGAACAAGCCGATTAGATTTCGGTTCAGGTCCGGATCCAGATCCGGCCCATCAGTGGGATACAAAACATAAACCGTTCAGCCTCGTAGAGGTATGTGAACCAAGTGCCGTTCAATTTTTTTTTTTTTTTTTTTGTGATTATTTCATTTGATCGATATAATTGAAATCCATATATCCAATTTATAATGTATTTCAGACAATAAGACTACAACTTGACCCAGTGTGGCACACATTGGGTGCGAAGAGCCGCTCATTGGTACAGGATCTGAGAGTCTTGCGGACTTTGCTCCTCTGCCTTACCCAGTACGATGCCGTCACTTTCCTGCAGTTGCTCGAGTCTCTGTGGTCCAGTCACAAGGCGTTTGGTCAAAACTCTGGTGTGGGTCATAATATAACACCGACATTTTAACAGTATTCTCTCTCTCTCTCTCTTGTGTGAACTATGCAAACATCTTACTGCATTATTAATTCAATTAGTTGTTGTGGTAAATGTGCCTTGAGTAATTGAGTTTCTATCCTGTTCACTAATTTCAGGCTGGTTGTTCATGGATGCTGCAAACTCGATGTTTGTGCACACGCGTGCTCGTGTGTACGGATATTCGGTTAACAATGATTCAGGGAAGAAGACAGAGGGTAATTCAAACGTTTCATGTTGTTGGAAGATGGATTACCTGAAGTTGTAATGAGACTGCAGTTTAGTATTTTAAATACGGACCATCTATGTATTACATATGCAAAAGGGTGGAATTTTAATCACTGCTTCATTTTTTTCCTTCCTTCCCCTTTTTTCTGTCTTGCCTTGACCTCCTTTCCCTTCCATTCGCACTTCATCCGCATACACTCTCAAACCCTTTTCTCTTTTTATATTTTCAATTTAACCTGTCTTTCCCGTTTTCAGTGTGTACATAATAAATAGATTGCCCCATGCACATTGTGGGTAGAATCCATGACCCAGTTTCCTGAGCAAATTCTCTCTTGTTGCTCAAGTTACATGTTGTTCCTGATTTTGCCTATTATTGTTCACCGCTCCTTTTCTATGCCAGCTACACGCACTGCATAACGTCATTGCCGGGCACCGAAGGGGGTTCGGCAATGACGCACGCTGAAAGGGAGTATTCAATTTTCACTCCGGTTGTTTGTTTGTTTTCTAGTTTTCTTGTTTCATTATTAATTTTCATTATTAATCATTTCTTTATTTTCTTTCTCATCTGGGCAATATCACAGGCACCTTTTGAGCTAGGAAGCTAATATTTGTACATGACAGTGACCAAGTGATGTGGCTACAAAGGATATTTTTGATTTATTGATTAATCAATTAATCGATTAATTATTTATTGGTTAATCTATTTAAAAAAATTTTCTTTGATAAATGGCTTTTTAAATTAAATTTCAAAAAGTTACAGCTTCGGATTAGGTATGCTATTAGCCAATTGATTGAGATAATATTTTATGATCATTGTTTATTAATTTTAATTATGTAATTAATCAATTATTGTACAACTCTCCCTCCCAATACAGTCTCAATGAGCTGCACTGCGGTATTGTCGGGCGCCTAAGGCATTGCCGCAATGGATGATATTTATTTATTTGACATGGGGGCGGTGTACTTTGTATCTGTACTTGTTTCTCTTTCTGTTTGTTTACTTTAATAAATGTATAGAACCAACCTCACCTTGAGCAAACCATGATTTGTATTGATACTCATAATATTTTGTTTGGTGGTCATTACAAATCCACCATGCGACACAGCTTCGAGTCCTGTCTAATCTGCATTACTTGTCTTGCTTGTCACGTTATTTCTCTCCAATTTGTGTCCCATATTTAAGGAGAAAAGCAAGAGTTACCCCTGGAGAAGAACCCGAAATGGGAGGCCCTGCTGGAGGTAATACAGGAAATTGAAAGAGAAAACATAGACAGCAAGGATCTTGGAGGGCCAGGTGAGCTTTTTCATTTGTTTATTTTACATTACATGCTTTTTCTTTGTTGTTGTTACCTCCGCCGCCAAAGGTGGATGGAGGTTATGTTTTCACGCCTGTCTGTCTGTCCGTTTGTCCGTTTGTGAACAAGATATCTCAAAACGTTGTGGACGGATTCGGACGAAATTTGGCAGAGAGGTAGCATGTGTGACAAGGACAAAATGATTAGATTTTGGTGAAGATCCGGATTCGGATCTGGATACTGGAATTTTAAAAATTGATTCTTCACCATTGGGTGATTGGGCTAAAACCGATACATAGCAGGATATCTCATAAAGTTGTGGACGGATTTGGACGAAACTTGGTGGACCGGTTGGGTGTCTGACAAGGACAAATAGATTCGATTTTGGTGAAGATCTGAATATGGATTCGGATATGAGAATTATTTAATTTTTTAAGTGATTCTTCATCATTGAGAAATAGGACGAAAACCAACATACAATAATAATAATAATAATAATAATACATTTATTTTGTATAGCGCTTTTCAAGAAACCCAAAGACGCTTTGACATAGTACGTAAAACAGACAAAAAAGACAAAAATACATAATTAAATAACCAAACAGAAAGGAAGGAGAAGGAGAAGAGACGGTCAGGGGTTCAATGCGGTGTTGAACAGGTGGGTCTTGAGTGATGATTTGAATGTGGTGAGTGAGGAGGAGTCTCTGATGGTTTGAGGTAGTGAGTTCCAGAGTGTGGGAGCGGCGATGGAGAAGGCCCTGTCCCCCCAGGATCTGAGTTTGGTCCGGATTGGGGTGGGGGGGGGGGGGGGCAGGAGGTCATATAGCAGGATATCTCAAAAGGTTGTGGATGGATTTGGACGAAACTTGGTGGAGAGGTTGTGTGTGAAAAGGACTAATCGTTTCGATTTTGGTAAAGATCTGAATATGGATTCGGCTACAAGAGTTATTTAATTTTTAAGTGATTCTTCACCATTGAGAGATCGGGTGAAAAGCGATATATGACATGATATTTTAAAAGGTTGTGGACAAGTTATGACTAAACTTGGTGGATGAGTTGGTTCGGTGACAAGAACAAACCGATTTAGATTTTGGTTCAGTTCCGAATCCAGATCTGGCTTATCAGTGGGATTCAAAACGTAAACTGTTCACCAGGCGGAGTTATGCTTTTTACTGAGTGCCGTTCTAGTTGTTGTTGTTGTTGTTGTGTAATGCAATGGTGACAGTAGAGTACACAAACAATTCGTGAAGATGGAGTGGTGCCAATAAACCTTCCCCTGCCCTCGTTAAGTTAATTTAAAAGGTCATAACGTGATACTGTGTGCTTCTTGGTGTTCCCAAGACAAACTATATAAGAGAGGTTTATCTCCATTTTCTGCTTATACAGGGCTTGCGTGCACTTTCTGTTGCCACGAGCTTGTTATCCTCACATTTTTGAAAAAGAAACGTGGAAGGGGTGGGGTGGAGGGAGTATTGGAATTGCCTTTGTCTCTCTGGCTGTCTGTCTGCCTGTCGCACCATCTCCTCCTTAACCGTTTCACCAAACTTGATAGTTATGATCACCACATGGCACGAAAGTGCAAGAGCAGTACCCAGTGGCAGGGTCAAAAGGTCAAATAAAAAAATATGCAATTACAAGAACATTTATAACATTTTTTCATGGAACTTTGTATTTGTAATCACATAGTATTTATTACAGGAGTTATAAAGGGGGAAAAATAACTCAAAATTTGATATTGGGCCATTCCTGGTCCAACCTTTTGCCATCTTTCAACTTTGCTTTCCGTGGGAGGCCTGTGGATATGCAGTGGTGCCCCAACGACCTCACTCTAGTCATTGATTTGCATATGCTGCTGTATTTGACAACGTGTACAACAATTTGGACAACAAGGTGAGGAAAGACGAGTTTATTTCTGTGCTTGTGTTGCAGGCCAGGTGTTGGTGTGTGCAAGTGATGACAAAACCTGTGCCCAGCTCCGCCAATTACTTTGCCGAGGCCCAGATTACCTCCTGCAAAGTATGTTTAAGCAATCGCATTTTGGGAGTGCTGGTGGCAGCGGCAGTGCTAATAGTGCAAGAGGCCTTGATGGAAAGATTGATGCCACCGATGCATTAGATATGCCAAAGATATCTACAGAATGGCTCCAACCTGCAGGTTGCATCAGAAATCCTTCAGTCGTCAGAGGTCAAAAGAGACCTCTGACGTCAAAGAAAAGAGAGAGAGAAAGAAAAGAGACCAGCAGAGGCTCTGAGGGTCAAAGGTCTGAGAAAGGGAAGAAGAAGAAAAGAGAAGAGAAGGAAAGTGGATTAGGTAAGAATCCTCAAGATTTAACACTGACGCAGATGTTGCAACATCACAAAAAGAATGAATCTGATCAGGAGGAAGAAGATGAGAATGATGAAGGGAATGAACTTTGCTATCAAGATGAGGAGAAGGCAGGGGTAGTGGAGGAGGAGGAGCAGGAGGAGGAAATGAAATCTGACTCAGAAGAAAAGAATCAAGAGGAAGAAAGACATCAGGACCAGAAGAAGGAAGATGAAGTGATAAAACAGGAGTGTGGTGATGTTAAAGGCGTACATGAAAACAAAGCAGGTGGAGAATGTGAGCCCTCCGTGGAAATGTCAGAGCGGCTTGGATTGCGGGATGACTCCGTGGCGGTGCTGCACCCACTGCGGGGCTCTGCGGACCCATACGGCTTAACACGTGTCCTGCGTGAACTGCAGCCACGCTATGTCATACTTTATGATGCGGACCTGGGTCCTGTGCGGCAGCTCGAGGTGTTTCGGGCTAGCCGACCCGGCCTACCACTAAGGCAAGCAATGTTCAACTTGTAATCGATTGTAATTCTGCAAGTGTTATTAAGAATCACTGTACAATTCCTGTAAAGGAATAAATTTGTGTAATTTATCAGTTATGTCACTCCTAGGGCTTCATTGCTGAGGAGTTGCTTCCTCTTTTTGCAGAGTCTACTTTCTAATGTTTGAAGGTTCCACAGAGGAGCAGAGATATCTCACCACGTTGCGGAAGGAAAAGGAAGCCTTTGAAATGCTTATACGGTGCGTGCTTTAGTTTCTCCTTCACTTGTCACATATCGTTGCTCGTCTCACCATCTTGCATGTTTGCATAACTAATGTTTTAATGTACTTTGTTACTTGCTGTGTTCGAGGTGTTCGAAGAATCGAAGATTTTTCAAGTGTATTGGTCGGTTGCATTTGTGGTTCTGTCTGTTTGTTTGTCTGTTTGTTTGTCACCGGCCTACAGGTCACAATTCTAAACCGATCGTCACGAAACTTCACCAAGCTGTATAGGTCATTCCAATTGAGAAGCCTATTGTTTTTGGAGTCAAAAGGTCGAAAAGTCAACATAGGCCAAAGGTCACCAACTTTGCCAAATTTCTAAAATCCTAAATTTTCATCCGATTGACTTGAAATTTGAATAGAACTTGCATATCTGGTCACTGAATTCAACCACAAATTATATTTTAGGTGAACATAGGCCAAAAGGTCAACATAGGCCGAATTTCTAAAATGACCAATTTTCATTTGATTGACTTGAAATTCTAAGAGGATTTACATATATGGGCACTGAATTCAACCACCAACTATTTTTGAGGTCAACATAGGCCAAAAGGTCAGCATAGGCCAAGTTTTTTAAATCCTCAATTTTCATCTGATTGACTTGAAAATTAACAGCATTTGCACATTGAGTCACTAAATAGGCAAACTAACTATTTTTGAGGTCAAAAGGTCAAAGGTCAACTCAAGGTCAACCTTACAAAATCATCATTTTTCATCTGAAAAATCGTCACTTTTCTTCCTGTTGGCTCGAGCTTTGATCAAGATTGTCAATTTTAATTTTGATGAAATGGACAATTTGCTGTATCAATGGAATTTTTTTTCTTGGGGGCGGGGGGCGGATTTTGCAAGTATCGTGCTCCGCATGACGTCTTCTTGTTATTCCATTTATTGGCAATGCACATTTCATCCGTCGAGCATATTATTTTATTACTTCATAATAATTTTAATTCTGGATGTACAGGCCATACTTTTATATTATTCGAATATGAAATGTAGGCTTACGGAAGAGCAGGCACGCTTTTGGATTTCAAATGCTAGTAAATGCGTGTACAACTTTAAAAGGACCAAATGGTTAACAGACACAAAATATGAGAAACAATACAACAAGAACATACTGATGCTTCACTGTAAAAGAGGAGAAATTGAGTGAAGGATGGAGACAGGGTCTCACAGATGTAACCAGAGTGAAGTCAAATGCGTGCCATCACAAATCCCCACGTTTTCCACCTCAAGCAAAGTTTAAAAATAAAATAAAAAACAGACTTGAACCCAATCGAACATCTCTGGAGAGACCTGAAAATGGCTGTCCACCGACGATCCCCATCCAACCTGACAGAGCTTGAGAGGATCTGCCGAGAAGAATGGCAGAAAATCCCCAAATCTAGGTGTGCAAAGCTTGTCGCGTCATACCCAAGAAAACTCGAGGCTGTAATCGCTGCCAAAGGTGCTTCAACTAAGTACTGAGTTAAGGGTCAGAATACTTATGTCAATGTGATATTTCAGTTTTTTCTTTTTAATAAATGTGCAAAACTTTCTAAAATCCTGTTTTCTCTTTGTCGTTATGGGGTATTGAGTGTATGTTGATGAGGGGAAAAATGAATTTAAACGATTTCAGCATAAGGCTGCAACATACCAAAATGTGAAAAAAGTGAAGGGGTCTGAATACTTTCTGAATGCACTGTGTACTTGAGCAATGCATGGAGTAGCATGTTCTATGAACTTTCTAGTTGATCACTGTGCTCAGATTTGGTGATTTATTTTGTTTTTGTGCTAATGTATTCAGGGTGCTGAACTGGGAACATACTGGCATTCTGGAGATAGTTGGGGCTTATTGACTGAAACTCATTCCAAAATATTGTGATCTTCTCAGGGAGAAGGCCAGCATGGTTGTGCCGATTGAGAGGGAGGGAAGGGATGATACAAACCTTGACCTGATATGTGACATGAGAAAATCACATGCTACAGTGGATTCTTGGAAAGCAGGTATGTGTGACGGAGACATGAAATAGCCTAAGTTTTCAACTGCGAGGTGCAAGTTGGGTAACCTATTTTTATAAGTTCCAACGTAATTATAGTATGATGTATACACAAAGAATTAAGTTAAGCACCCCTACACAACGAATTAAGGTAAGCACCCCCTAATATATATTCTTTGTGTATATGTATACATTGGCATATATTCTAAGGTATGTAAGATCAAATAATGATTGGTATGACATTAGCAATTATCCATTGATGAAATTGAGTGATCAAAGTGAAAAAAAGTGATTGGTTGAGTCAGTGATCCGATCACGTGGGTCCTACACACGTTATTGACGCAAAGATCGCTAGAGGTCTTCTCAGAACAATGACTGTACGTTAGAAAACATAAACGTCATCCACACTGTCCGTGATGGACCTATAGCTCCATACTTAAATTGAGGTGAAAATATGCCTAAAATTCCCAAAAAATTTCACCTTAAATTATTCAGAATAAAATATTGAAAACGGCATGATTGTTATGTTTTTATGTGACCATAATATCACTTCTCCAGAAAATATAGCAATATCATGGGTATATTACACTGTTTTGACGACAACAAACTTGTAATGTGCGAGGTTGTAAAAAAACGGGGGGGGTGCTTAACTTAATTCTTTGTGTATATTTTAAACTGAAACCTCGTGGCACCTTGTCAAGTTTATGCATCTCTGAAGTATGCTCCCCTCCGTCCCTTCCCTCACTTTAAATGGCACCACAGCCGAGTCTGCTTGTGAGAAGGCCAAATGTCTCAAATCTGTGTTTGCTTTCAGAATATTGTGCATCAAACCCCTCGATCCCTGCAGCTCCCACACCATCCCGTACCCCACCGCACCTTAACACTGTGTCTTTCTCACCCGAGAAGCTGGAGAAAGTTTCTGGCAGCAATTGACTGATTCTTAAAACCTGCTGGTACACGTTCTTCAAACCTGCTGTGCCGATCTTGCACATCCTCTTTCTGCTCTGTTCACCCTATAATTTGCCCTCGGTCACCTTCTGTCTACTTGGATGTCAACTAACATCACTACAATACCCAAACATGTCACAAACACAGATTTTCTTCACTACAGGCCTCTGAGATTGCTTCTAATTGTAATAAAAGTCATGGAATCATTCATCGCAGTTGACATCAAATCCATCCTTTTCTCCAATGGCCTGATCTCAGACCATCAGTTTGTATGCAGACCCACTCACTCTACCCGATACATGCTGCTTTTGCTCTCGCAACAATGGTTAAAAGACCTAAATCTCAGATGACATCAGGGCTGCCTCTCTCGACATATCTCAATAATTTGACAGTCTGGCATCCTGCCCACCTCTCCAGACTCTTTACCGATGGCATCCGACGTCACCTCCTCTCATGGCTTATGACTTCCTCGACTCACGTAGTCAATACATGGCTCTCAATGGGATGCTCTCATCTTGTCTCCCTGTCAAGACTGGAGTGCTCCAAACTATCGTCTTGGGCCCATCCTGACCCTCATCGTAATCAATAATCTTTCTGATTCTCTGGATAACTCTGCTTATCTCTTTGCTGATGACTCCACCCTCTGGCCTAGCATCCCTCATCCTTCAGATAGGCAGGCGGCAGCCTCTACCCTCTCTGCAGACCTTGATATAATCACGAGCTGGTTCTACACATGGAATATGTCTTTCAATCCTGATACATCTCTCACTCTGTTGCTCTGAAAGGCCCATCTGGCAAACCCCTCCCATCGACTTCCTTAACAAACCTCTTGAAGAGGGTCATTTACTCAAACTGTTCAGCCTCATCATCAGCCATGATTTTCTTGGGCAAACGACATATCTAAGTTGGCCTTCAAAGCCAATTTGGATTCCTGACTGCATCTTGAGTTGTAGGGTCAAATGTGAACAGCAAGTAGGTTTGGAGCTTCTTGGGGTTGTTATCTCCATAAGTGGATTTCACAAGGTTGATTGATGTTCATCCAAGGCCTAAAGTATGATAGAGTCTCATAACTTCCATGTAACACTTCCATGGTGCAACCCTCCTCCTTCTTAAATGTATACATTTCACTTTTTATGGTCCAACCTGGATTTCCGATTTGGCATTAGTTGTGTTTTTTAACTGGTGTTAATGGGGAGTTACGTTTGATTCCTCCAGCTTGGCTCAACAGTCTTTGATATTCCCCATGGTATGCTTTTGAGTATTTTCAGGTGATATTTTTCATAGCGTATTTGTTCGGAGGGCTCTTTTTAAGATTGCCACTGAGTGTCGAGCAGTTTTGAATTATAGTTTGTTTGTTGTGATAAATTCCCTTCCCCCCCCCCCCCCCCCCCTTTGTGAGTGTGCAGGTGGTCAGGTGCAAGGTGAGATCCCAAGGGTGGTTGTGGATATGCGTGAGTTTCGCAGTGAACTCCCTGCTTTGCTTCATCGCCGTGGCTTTCAGATTGAGCCAGTTACTCTGGAGGTGACCTTCAGGAGATCTGATGTGTGCATTATTGAGGATATGGACGTATTCAAATGATGCTTTTTAAAATATGGCTTTATTTTTTCCTTTTTCATCGATGTTTGTGCACATCTTGGTGATGGTCATAGTACATGTTGCCCGGGTGTTTTTACCCGCACACATGAAGTGAAGAGCGAGGTTAAGCAATTGCTTCACTTGTCTGTCTGTTCATCGACAAACATCTGTTTATGATCGAGGAACAACTTGATTTCAGTTGAATGTTATATTTTGAACATGAATCGGAACATGAATCAGAAAACACACCTGTCGTTTAAAAGCAGTATTTTGGCTCTGAATTTGTCGTGATCACGCATGTGCAGAGAGGAGTGAGAATGTTTTTTTTTTTTGTTTTTTTTTTTACTGTCTGTCTACCTGTCTGGCAGTCAAACGAAATTGAAAACCATTCCAAACAGGAAACTTACTGTTTTATGGATAAAGGATAGACACAACAGGCACGAATAACAAATTTAATGTGTTAAATAAGGTGGTGTGATAGTCGCTGCATCAACGGCGGTAAACTACCAACGTTTTTTTTTTTTGCTACAACCTTTAAATTCTTTATTTTATTTCAGTTCAATTATGCACTTGAACATTGTAGAGCACAAATCGCCCTTTTGCCGCTTCCAAAACCCTTCCTTTTAACAGTACTTGAACAACATATTACAGCATTTTACGTCATCATGACCAATCACATTTGCTTCTCATAGACTTGTCCGTTTCCCTTGTCCTTGTTTCTCAAGACAGCATGGGATAAGGTGTTCTGTGAACGCTCTTAATTATGTTTTTACTTGCAGAGTACCCGTACTATGGGCGATCTTGTTCCATGCATGCAACATGGTGTTCTGGCACATTCAGTCAACCCTCGTTAATCCGACCCTTTTTATTCCGGAGATCTCGCTATCCGACCAAAACATCCAGGAACAGATTTCCGCCATTCATTTTATCCCTATATTCTGCAAAATCGTTTATCGGACAATCTTGCTAATCCAACATTGGGTGCTGGGAACAAAGTAGTCCGGATTAACAAGGGGTTGACTGTACCTTTATTTGGGCGGTGTATAGGGAACTGACAGCTGCCTCAATCACTCCCGAAAATAAAAATAACCTGGGTTATGTGTATGAAATAAAAACATGCTTACTACTTATAATTCAAAACACATCACTGCCCTGGAAAACGTGGGGACAGGAATACTGTACTGTAAAGAGTAAGGTCTTGTAATAACCTCTTCCACCTGGAGGCGGTGCTACACAGTACACATTTACATAGAGAATATACCCCACCCTACCCCCACCCCAAGACCACCGTCAAAGATAAAAACACCCCTATACACTAATTGGGCTCCTGCTGATCCTGTGTAGCAAGTCTGGATGTAATCGGCCCAGAACTGTGGCAGTAGCGAGACAAACACGCACTCACACCAGTCCATGAATTGTCACAAGGATGCACAATTTATGGAATTTTAACTATTTTTGGCATTGAAATTTCGGATACCATTTGGGAACTTAGGGAAAGAGTGGGGAAAATAAGCACACTTCTGCTTTGGTAAAACTTTTTTTTATATCTGCAAATTCATAAACGTGGTGTTCAGGTTCGTGTTAGGGTTGTCTTGCAGTCCTGGAAAAGTATGAATGAACAAATATTTACTCTCTAATTGTTTTGCATTATTTTCTTGTGTTTTGTGTTGCCATTATGGTTGTTCTTATTAGTCCCCTACCGGTGTACACCGGAGGGGACTATAGGTTTGCACTCCGCCCCTCCATCTGTTAGTCTGTCCATCCGTCACGCAAAGAACAGTTTTCCGGACTTTTTTTCCTGAACTCTTAATGCTAATGATTTCAAACTTGGTACATGGTTTCCTTATGATAAGTTACAGATGAAGTTCGAACTTCACGACGTTTCGATCATTTTTGACAAAGTTATGGCACTTTGAACTTTGGTAATTTCCCCAACAGTTTTCCGGACGACAGACTGCCGGTAGGGGACATGTATTGCAGCGAAATACTCAGAATGCTTGTTCTCTTTAGATGTCCAAACAAAATTACTTTAAACCTGAATTGTGCATTCTACCTTTTTAATGATACATAGAAAGATTCAGCCAAATATAATTAAATGTAGCATAAGGGTCGGAGCAACTGCTCCGAGATTCTGACTGTGGCCGAGTCATACCAAAGACTTTCAAATGTTATGTGCTGCTTACTTGCCTGATGTCCAGCATTTGAAGGATCGACCACAGATAAACCCCATAAGTTGAAATTAATGGGAAGGGGGAAATTCGTTAATTTTCTCACTGGGTGCAGAGAGAAAAGTGATGTCATAAAGATGGTGTTCGGCTGGTGCCTAGAGTGCTCTGGCAAGTGATGCCACTTCCCCCAAGCTCAGCAGCTATGTTTTCCTGAAATCAAGGCCAGTTTTGTCTCGTGTATTTGTCTGCCTGTATATACTCCTCCATGAGACTCGTGTTTTTGTCTGCTCCTCCATGAGCCTCCGACCATGTAGAGAAAAAATGTTTGGTATTGTGCTGACACAGTCAGCTAGCTTTTGCAAACATTGGAATGTCTAACACTATCCTGAAGTGTTTTTTTTAATCCCAAAGCAAACCCCAGATTCTAATCTTCTCGAAACCAAGATGGTCTCAAAATATTTGGATTGTTGATTAAAACAAACAAAAAACACCGTAGCTGGATCACAAATGATCTTAAAAACACTGAACTGTCTGCCCTGCATTGTTTTTGTACACTTGATGCCAATCTACACATTGTTGACTCTTAGTTTCCACATGGCAACTTGGAAGGGACACCCAAATACTAATTTGTTTTGATACGAACATGTTGCTCTGCAGGTCGGGGACTACCTGTTAACTCCTCAGCTGTGCGTTGAACGGAAGAGCATCAGTGACCTTGTATCTTCCCTCAACAATGGGCGGCTGTTTTCACAGTGCACGGCAATGTCACGACGCTATCCGAGGCCTGCTTTGCTCATCGAGTTTGACGCTGGGCAGCCATTTTCCCTGCAGGATTGTGCAGGAGGGGCAGCATTTCAGGTATCATTTGTTCTGCAGCTCAACAGTTCATTAGTGAAACACAGAGGTTGAGATTGATAAAGATTGGTCATGTCTAACACATTTTGAGATATGAATTTTAAAGCGGTACCCAGTGTACAAATAGTATGGAAGCATATTACCCGAGCATGTTCTGACAGTGTGGTTGTTAAGACAATGTGGTTTGAACAATAATTTGTCTTGATGAGTCATGTTTCCTTCCTCCTCCTGTAGGAAATCTCATCACATGGTATCACTTCAAAGCTTGCACTGCTTACACTACATTTCCCAAAACTTCGGTTGTTCTGGTGCCCCTCTCCACATGCTGCCGCAGAGCTTTTTGAAGAGCTCAAGCAAAACAAACCAGAGCCCGACCCGCAGGCTGCGGCCACGATCTCAGAGGAGGAATGTGGCTTTGCCTTCCCGGGTTCACGATTTAACACGGCGCCTTATGATTTCCTCCTTCGAATGCCTGGTGTTTCAGAAAAGACAGTGCGCTCACTGGCACGTGAAGCCAGAAGCCTGACTGGGTTAGCAGATATGGAGGAGTCACAGTTGGCAGAGGTGCTCGGGAGCACAGTCAATGCTCAGCGCCTCTGGACCTTTTTGCACACACCAGGCGCAAAAGCACTTAGCAGTAGGAACCGGTTAACCGGGTCAAGGGGAGGTGGCGGAGCCATGAAGGGGTTGGGCAAGGCTGGTAGACCTGGCAGAGTTAGAAGATAAAGTCAAAGTTGAATGCAGTCATCGTTGTTTCCCTCAGGGATGTTTCTGATCATTGTAAAAGGTTTAGCATCAAACTTACAACTCTGTGTAATGGACTGTATCTGGACACAGTTCCGATTTGAGTAATTTATTACATTTTACTATGATTGTGGATTAAGACTAATGATCACAGTGTGAAACACTTAACTGCAGAATAATGTGCATCTCATTATTACATTTGCAGAAAAGGAGGGTTTATGGAATTGAGAATAGGAAAGAGAAGAGAGCTTGGAGGACTGTGGGTAGAGAAACTGAAAAAGGTGTAAGGCGAGGGACACGAAGTTGTTTTGAGGATATAGGTGTTTGGGGGGAAGAGGAAAGGGACATTTATGTGGTACATAGGAGGTTATGGGGTGGCAGTGGAGTTGGGTTAAAATGCCTCGGTCTTTGCACACGTAATTATATATAGATGGTCTATGTTTAGCTCGGCCACAGCGACTGTTGCTGTGATGTTATATGTCTCTGCTTTGTGTGATAGCAGTCCCTATAAGCTGAAAGTTAATATGACGTGTCACGGAATAATCCCGCTCGCCCGTGGTGTAAATTCTTTTTTTTATTATTAAAGAAACACGAAATTTCACTTTTGTGTTGATGTTTTAATGTCTACCTGATCGTCCACCTTTGGTGGCAGAGGTGACAGATTATGTTTTCACCCCTGTTTTTGTCTGTGAGCAGAATATCTCAAAACATTACTTATGGATGGATTCGGGTGAAATTTGGTGGACAGGTTGCGTGTGTGACGATGATGAATTTATTCTATTTAATCCAACGGTTTATCAACTTAAATTAATTTTGGGAGGAAGTGTGAGGGATGGTAGAGTGGGGATGAACATGCACAACCATCACCAGATGCATATAATATGACAAAATAAATGTATTATTATTATTTGAAATTCTATTTTTTTGTAAGGTTTTTTGTTTGTTAGTTTTTGGATTAGTAAGTCTGCCTTTTGGGAGTTGAAACAGGTGCGGGTTAATGCGAGAAAGTGTGCATCCTGGAGGAGCTGGTGAGGGTTGGAGGACTGATAGAACAGAGGGAGCTAGACCAGAGGAGAGACGGTGAAAATAAGAGGCCACTAACTTCTCTGAGATGTGAGAGCAACAGACCTCGTGTTTCTGCCTTGTCATGGGAGATGTCAATAATATTGAGAGTTGGCACTGCAGTTACAGCAGAAGAAGAGTGGTGGCATTCTTCTTTCGTATGCCACACAAGCTGCAGGGTAACATCAATGGCTGAGGGCACGACCTGGTAAGGACAACAACAACAACAACAACAACAACATGTATTTTAAGGCCATTTTCCCTGCTAGAGCGGGGGTTAGCCTTGCGGTCCCCATGACAATCTTCTCCATTTTGCTCTATTTTCTGCATCTCACCTTGTTAACCCCTTGCCCGCATTTCTTCTTCCACCATCTTTAGCCAAGTCTTCCTCGGTCTTCCCCGTCCTCTACTTCCTTCTACATTCATTTCCATTACTCTTCTCAACCAGTCAATTTCATCCTTCCTCAACACATGACCAAACCATCTCAACCTGTTCCTCTTCACAGCATCAATCACAGGCTCTATTCCCATCATCTGTCGCATTTCATCATTTGTCTTCCTCTCTCTCAACGATACTCCGCACATCCACCGAACCATTTGCATTTTCACCCTTTCCAGCCTTCGTTGCTGCTCTATGTTCATTACCCATGTCTTGCTCCCATAAATCATAACACTTCTCACACATGCAGCATACACCTTTCCCTTCAGCTTCAACGACACTCCCCTCCTCGTCAGCACGCCACTCACTTCCCGAACCTTCTTCCATGCACATCTCACTCCAGCAACCGTTGCCGAGTCTGATCTACCTTCTCCATTCAGCATGTCTCCGAAGTAGCAAAATGTTTTCACACCTTCCAGCTTCATGCCGTCTCCAAGATCCAACTCAACATTTCCTCCATCTGCAGCTCCCTCTGTGCACACCTTACATTTCAATGTAGCTGCCACACTGGTTAATGACCCTCTCAGACCACTACATTTTTGATGAACCCACTCAGCGCACATTGTACATTGAATGGAGTTCACTCCGACGCCCTTCCTGCACACAGCACATGGCCACTTCCCAGTTCTTTCCACCTCACCACATGCTTTACCACTTGCCATCACCTTCGTCTTTCCTATATTCACCTTCAGACCTTTTATCTCCATACATTCCTTCCACTTGTTCATCTTTTCCTTCAGTCCATCCATACTTTCCGCAATCAACACCAGATCATCTGCATAAAACAACTCCCACGGTAAACCCTCCTTTACGTTCTGAGCCAGCACCTCCATCACAGCTACAAATAGTAGTGGACTTAGTACCGACCCTGATGCTCTCCCACCTTCACCTCAAACTCACCACTGTTCCCGTCCTTCGTCCTTACAGCTGTGCGCGCTCTTTTGTACATTACCATCACTACTCTGATCAACCATTCCTCCACTCCTAACTTCCTCAATGCCCATGTCTATACTTCGCGTGGAACCCTATCGAATGCTTTCTCCAGATCAACAAACCCAAGAAACAACTTCTTCCTCTTCTCCATGTACTTCTGCAACTGCCTCACAATAAAGAGTGCGTCTGTCGTTCCTCTTCCTGGCATAAATCCAAACTGCATTTTGTCGATCTTCACCCTCTTCCTTATCCTACTCTCCAGCACCCTTTCCAATACCTTCATTCCATGCTCCAATAACTTTATCACTCGGTACGAGCCACACTCCAGAGGGTCACCTTTCCCCTTGTATAGAGGGACGAGGGTACTCGGTTCCCAATCCACTGGAATGCAGCCTTCCTTCACCACCAGATTACAGATCTCTGTCATTCTCTTCACACCCCAACTTCCTGCTGCCTTCAACATATCTCCCACAACTCCCGTCGGCCCTCCCGCTTTTCTACTCTTCATTGCTTTTATCGCTTCCTCAACTTCCTTCTCAGTTATCTTCTCTGCCGGTCCCAAAACTGGGTTACTCTCTATGTTGCCATCCCATTCATTCTCTGTATTCAACAGCATTTCCATATATCTTTTCCATCTTCCTTTAATTCCATCTGGGTCCACAACGATTTGTCCCACTTCATCCTTCAAGCAACTCACCCCCATCACATCACACCTCTCTTTCGCTATCTGCTTTGCAATCCTGAATACCGCTCTGACCCTCTCGCGAATCCAAGCTTTCTCGGAACATTTTCCTACATGCCTCCTGCGCCTTTGCTACCTCTTTCTTTGCAGCCTTCTTGGCTGCCTTATAACTTTCATGCTCTGCTTTTTCTGCTCCCGTACCCTTCGCCTTCTGCCACTCCTTGAACTTCTTCCTCTTCTCGTCAATCCTCTTTCCAACTTCCTCATCCCACCACCATGTTTCCGAGTGCCTCGGTGGTCCTTTTGTCCATCCTCATACCTCACCAATGGCTCCCAACAGACGATCTTTCATTGACATCCAACCACTTTCAAGCTCAACTACATCAGCCTCTACCATACTCAGCCTCTCTTTTAATGCCTCCCTTCCTGTCACCTCTTTCAACCTCCACACCTTCATTCTCGGTTGGTACTTCACCCGCCGAGCTCTCCTCGCACCTTTCACCCTTATGTCGCAGACAACCAAGTGGTGCTGTGAAACGGCCTCCTCCCCCGGGATCACCTTTGTGTCCTGGAGGTGCCCTCTATCTCGCCTACGCACCATCAGGTAGTCAACGGTTGTCGTCGACCCACCTGATGTGTATGTAACAAGCTTATTGTCCTCTTTCTGGAACTGAGTATTACAAATCAGCAAACTCCAAAATCCTTTCACCTTCTCCATTTCTCACACCATATCCGTAACCCCCATGAACTCCCTCAAAACCATGGTAAGGACAGGAATTTGTAATTTGTTTGGGGTGCCAGCTTAGAGTCCTTGTAATGGCAATGAAGGACCCTCTTGCTGGTGGACATGTGGCAATGAATGGCAATGAAGGACATGACCTACAGTCGTGGCCAAAAATATTGCCACGCTTGCACTTTTTTCAAATAACTCACAATTTTCTCGAAAAATAAGTTGAAATTGACAAAAGTATTTGGTCTCCAAAATTCTTTATTTCATTGTTAATATTACAGAACCTTTGTTTTTGATTCAGAACTTAATATATTCTTTTAAATCAGAAAATAAAAAGAAATGGCATTGACAAAATTATTGACACCCTGGACTTAACATTTGGTAGCACAGACTTTGGACAAAATAACTGCAGATAAGTGCTTCCTGAAGCCATGAATGAGCTTCCTACACCTCTCTACTGGCAGTTTGGCCCACTCTTCTTGTGCAAACTCCTCCAGTTCTCCCAGATGTGAAGGGTGTCTCCCAGATGTGAAGGGTGCCTTCTCCCAACTGCTGTTTTCAGATCTTCCCACAGGTGTTCAATGGGATTTAGATCTGGACTCAGTGCTGGCCACTTCAGAACAGTCTAGAATTTTGTCTTGAACCATTCCTGGGTACTTTTTGAAGTGTGTTTGGGGTCATTGTCCTGCTGCAAGACCCATGACCTTCGACGGAGATCCAGCTTTCTGACACTGGGTTGAAAAGTTCGCTCCAAAATGCCTTGGTAATCTCCTGATTTCATGATGCCATGCACACATTCATGGTACCCAGTGCCAGAGGCAGCACAGTAACCCAAAAACATCGCTGAACCTCCTCAATGTTTGACTGTAGGGAAGGTGTTCTTTTATTTGAAGGCTTCATTTTGTATTCTGTAAACATAGAGAGATTATGTGCTTCACCAAAAAGCTCTAATTTGGTCTCATCTGTCCACAGGACATTCCCCCAGAAGGATTTTGTCTTGTTCAGGTGTGTTTTGGCAAACTCCAGTCAGGCTTTCTCAGCAGTGGGGTCCTCCTGGGTCTCGAACCATAGAACCCCCTTTCATTGAGTTGGTGACGGATGGTGTGAGTTGAAACTGTCGTACCTTGAATCTGTTTGGCAGTTGATCGAGGTGCTTTCTCCACCATTCCAACAATCCTTCGCTGCAATCTTCGATCAAGTTTTCTCTTGCTGCCATGTCCACTCGTCCAGGGAGGTTGGCTGCAGTGCCATGGGCCTTAAACTTCCTGATAACATTGCGTATGGTGGACACAGGAACATCAAGGTCTCTGGAGATTGTCCATGCTTGGCTACAATCTTGTGTCTGACCTCCTCAGACAATTTTCTGGTTTTCTTTCTTTTCTCCATGCTCATTGCGGTACACACAGAGACACAAAACAGCAGAATGATTCCTTTTCTCCATTCAAACTGGTTGAATGAGTGATTTTAAAATTTATATTGCAGGCACCTGCAACTCACCACAGGTGAGTTCAATTCTTCCAAAGTAAAGGAGAATCACCTGCTTGAAATCTAATTATTTCTAACAACTTCTAAAAGGTGCCAATAATATTGTCCGGACCATTTTAGGATTTCTGTGTGGAATAAGCGAAGATTTAGTAATTTTTTCAGCTTTTTTTGTTTTGTTCCACTAAAAACCAAAGAAATACAAATGTGGACATGAAAATATTTTTTAATTTAAACAATTTTCTGGAAGAAATAGTGCATTATTTGAAAAAGTGCAAGGGTGCCAATAGTTTTGGCCACGACTGTATTTTGCCTGCAGTGGTTTATATCTTCTTTTTTTTTTAAACGAAATTAGGGCTTTGCAACATATATATATATATATATATATATATATATATATATATATATATATATATATTGTTACAGATCGCGGATTAAGATGTTATTTACCGAGCGGTGGTATTGCCGCGACCTAACAGGATCCCTGACTCACCCGATTCACCCAGGACTTTGGCCGGATCGCACCGCAGCTGCTCAATGAGGGGAAAAGACGAAAACGACGCAATGTAAAGAGGAAAACGAAGGCCAAGAAAGGTTTGGAAATACGACTGAATTTATTGACTATTTACACACAAGCAAAAAGAAAGCAGTCACGTTTATTTACAAGCACATAAGACGCAGGTGACGCAGGGAAAATACTAGCTTATACAGACTTAATTAACCCAGGACAGAACAAACAAAGACACTGACTCACGCGGGGAATGACAGGAATGGCAGGAGGTGGATGGCTGGAGGTGAACGCTTGGTGGAGCCAACGCGGAGCTTTGTGGAGCCTTGGTGGAGGTGAACGCTTGGTGGAGCCAACGCGGAGCTTGGTGGAGCCTTGGTGGAGGTGAACGCTTGGTGGAGCCAACGCAGAGCTTGGTGGAGGTGAACGCTTGGTGGAGCCAATGCGCTGGTGGGGGGGGGGGGGGCTGGCGTGACGGGTTCTCTCCTCCTCACGCGCTCTTGCTCTGATGACCCAGCTCTTTGTGACCCTCCTTGTCTCAGCTCAAAGTGCATCTCCTCTGGGAACACCCCCGCCGTGGGTTATATAGGCCCCGCCCCTTAACCTTTTCGAACCTCCCCCAAACGTTCTCTCCCCGCCCTCTCAAGCCAAACCCCTTGTTCATGGTTGGTCGAGTGGGGCTGGCTCACTCCTCCCCTCTCTGACGAGGTGGGGACCCGCCTTCCTTCCCCCAACCCTGCCTCGTGGTCAATGGCGGATGAAGGGAAAACCGCCCAACATGCAGTTGGCAATGCGAATTGCAATTGACGGAAAGGGGGGAATGGAAGTGTTGGGAGTGGGAATGAAGGGAATCTATCTCTTTCACTGGTGCAATGGAGTACTTCAATTACTGGGAGACACAGCCTTACTCTAAAAACACATAATAAGAGATAACTATCAAACAGAGGTATTCTATTATTTGGCTGACGTGTATGCTTGTGGACTAATTATGGGATGCCCTTTCACCTTTACACAGCTCCGGAGGCAGGGGGGCGCAGAATAACCAATAATAATAATAGTACAGCACACAATCAAAAAAATATACAGTCCTCATCTCCGCAACACTGCACCCTCCTCCTCTTAGGCACGTCCCGGGCCTACAACTTTTACTTTTAGTGTGACACGTAGGTGTAGTTCCCTCTACTTTTAACCTGACCCTGAGTGCGACAGTTTTAAAACATAAATAAATGTGTCCCGCTGCTCCATTGCACCCTGCCTAACAGACTTACGCCCACAGTTAACCGAATTGCGGAATGGTCTTCAAACTATACACTGACGGTGGGAAGCATTATTTACAATGACGCTATTTTTATTTACAAAACTAACCCAGGACCTGTGATTGTTCTTTCTGGGGGGGGGAGACAGTCTGCTCTGCATCGACGCACCATGAAAGCACCCAAAAACGCACCCAAGCACCAATCGGTGCACAGTCATCACTGTTCATGAATAAAAATAACCAAACAACCCCTAACCCTGCAGGTGATCTCTTGCTCTTCGGCTCCCTCTGCTGGTTATTATTATTTGGTCTTCCAGATGTTGTCATTCTTTTGCTTTGCTTACTGGCGGCCTATTTGTATTAAAACTTGCACCCAATGTGTCCTTTTTATTTGATTTTATTTATAGCCCACAGGGCCGACTAGTGTGGTTCACCTGTGGGGCATCGGTGCCTTGTGGCCAAGGTCCGCCAGCAAGATTTCGGGCCCTCATGGCCGGTTCCAGCAGAGGGGCCATGCCCCAACCCATGGGGTCCATAGGTGGTGCTCGGCCACAGACATGTGGTCCATAATGTGGTGCATCGATGCAGACAGCTGGTTCTGGGAATTTCGGGCGCACAATGGCCGACCCACGCACGCTCCCCTCGGCACCCAGTGGTGCACAGGTCATGTGGGAGACAAAAGGGGAAAGACAATTGAGCGAGGGGTAAGGTCACAAGGGTACACATCAATAAGGCAATGCAAGGCGAAATGCGTACGGAGGGCGAAGTGAGAAAGCTCGTCCCTACCGTACGTCACCCCCCTGTCACCTACCCTACCCTTGCCCTTACCCCATATGTACAAAAATCTACACATTTACAAATTCGTCACTACTGTCACGTCTTCCCCATATTTCCCCTATACCAAATTCGTCTCCACAATCCCTCTACTTCAAAATTTGCCATCACCAAATTCATCATCAATCCTCATAAGGAGGCAGAGATGGAACATCAAAGCACAATGTCACACCCACGTCATGATGCGTCTCACCATCCAAACATTTGCACAGTAAAAATAATTAAACATGGCATGGTGCGGAGTACCTGTCACCTCAGGTGAGTGGATGCAGATGGTGCGAGGAGACTTCATCCTAACTACTTTCTAAATGACATTAACACACTTTACACTACCCGGGGTCTCTCCCTGCCAATCCATTGGCCAGCTTACACTATGGGTTCTAAAAACCAATTCCCATTGACCAAACTGTGGTGCTTCTCAATTTGGGGTCTCACTCCCCCGATTCATCTCCCGGTGCCTCGCACAATTTCTGGGCTGCGACGTGTAGCTCTCCCAGCAGGTCTACCCACCTGCACACCTCCACCACTGCAGTTGCCACCCGAGCTTACCTAGCTCCTCACCCTAACCTAACTAACTGGGGCAGGCCCTCTCCTGGCTCTGTCACCCCATGGTGCCCTCTGGCACTGGGCTACCCGGGTCCGTCCTCCGGATCCTCGGGCCCCATCCACAACAACTACTACCGGCTCCCAGAGCCCACCTGCGGCCTCACCTGGCCGACATCCTCACAGTGGTGGAGTGCCCAACCAACTACACACACTAACAGGCTACACGCCCAGCCATTTCCACAACACTAATGCACCCATCCAAAGACCATTCTTTCACCCGCACCACAGATGCCAATATCCAACCACAATTTACCTGTACCCTCTACCTAACACTTACACTACCCGCCCCGGGTATCCGTGATGGGGGTCCACTCTTCCCCCATTCACACCTTCGCACCATCCACTCCACTCCACAATTTCCACCATACTCACTCCACGACCATCCATTCCAATACTCCATTTATTCCACACTACCATTTATTTCACACAACCATTCTCCATTCACCTGTTGTTGCACACCTGTGCAATCACACCTGGTGCCACCTGCACCCTCCTCCTCTTCCTGGACCAGTTGGTCAACACAACACACATCACCACTACTCCCTCATACACTGCTCCACACACCTGTTCAGTTGCACACCTGTGCAATCACACCTGTTCAATCACACCTGTTCCATCCTCAAACACACGGCATCATCTCAGCTAACTACTCCCTTCTGAAACTTGCGCTTCCCAGTCGTCCCTTTAAACTATTGCGCTCCCACGTCATTGTCATCCACGCTAATCTACCTGCGTCCCCACTACAGGTATCCGTCACTAACTAATCTTAACGTTACCTAATGTCATCTTCGCTAGATCCCTATCAATATCCTAACCCACCCGGGCTAGTTTTCACTGCCATACACCCCATAATCTATTGCGCATTTGCCCCCACCTGTGAGGGATGGTGGATTTGCCATCCCACCACATCGGGGGTCTCTCCCTATAAATTTTGTTCGTCCAAATTCAATAAACCAAAAATTTGCCATTTATTGCTAATCACCATACCATCATCAAATTTTGCTTTTTTTTAATTTCGGGGCCAAAACACTATCCTCATCACCCGTCTACTTATTACATCCTCTCGGTGCGCCAATTCCCTTCTAAAGCTCGGCTTCGTACAGCCGAGCCATGAACGCGGGTTCTTTTGTGCCAGCGGCTGGATACGTCCCGCATTCGTGGCAGGGACGGGGGCTTACCCGGGCCGAGATCCCACGCACCACCTCGGCGTGGAGCCATCCAATGTCCCGATCTCGACCTGCCGGCACGTCTCAATAGAAAGTGGTCGCCATGATGACCCTTCCTATCGGGCTGCCCGCTCCGCCTAGTGGAGCCCGGACGCGGCCGTTCCAAGCGAGGCACAGCGTGGATCGCGTACGGCGGTTCTTTCGAAACCGCCGTGGTTCGGATCCCCGCTGGTCCTCGCGGCACGCGAAGCTGCCCGACGCGCACCGAGGGCCCGATTCGGCTATAAGTCGTTCTAACCTTTAACCCGGTTACCGTCGATGCTTCACCTGGATGCTTACATGCATACGCTACCCCTTGCTTGCTCATACCTTTCCTTACACACCCAGGTACCCTCATTCCGCTCACCGACTTGGTCACACACCTGACCACCGAACACCTTGGCACACATTCGTCGCTCGCACACCTCACCAACACACCTCTTCGCGCCCCTTTCTCGGTCACCTCCTTTGTGACAATCACAGGTGTGCTCTCACCCGCACACCCAACCACGTGCCTCACGACCAACTCAAGTGTGCATTCCCACACACGCTCTACCATTCCAGGTGTGCATCCTTCCATTCCAGGTGAACATCCTCGCTCACCTGTCACAACCAACTCACTCTCCGTGTCACTCTCACTACTCTCACCTCCACTCTCGGTCGCGCACTCACCCTTACTCTCGACAGCACACTCTTTCCTCATGCACCCGTCCGTTACACACCTTTCTCGCGCACACTCTCCCGTTACACCCTCTGTAACACTCACCACAGGCGTGCATTCTCCCTTACTCTTGACAGCATGCGCTTTCCCCATACACCCGTCCGTTACACACCTTTCTCGCGCATCCTCTCGCGCACACTCTTTCGTTACATCCTCTGTAACTCTCACCACGGGCGTACACTCTCTTGTTACTTCCTCTGTAACACTCACCACACCGCGCTTCCATGTACCCCCTCACACACGCGCTTCGACCAACTCACTCTTGACGGCACACTCACTCCTTGGCGTGCACTTTTTCCTCACACACCCCATGGTCGGACATTCTCGCACACCTCTTTTTTCGCACACCAGACCTGTCGCACACTTCACCAACGGCCTCTCACGAACACCCGGATCCAAACCAATCCCCAAGCCGACTGAAGCTTTCCTCACATCATAAACATTGCCACTCACCTCCGTACCTCGTCGTCGCACCTCCTTTGCCACCTGCAAACTCTTTATTTGGTTAGTGAGCATCACATCATGAGTTGAGCACCGACCTTGCACATATTCCATCACCTCCTCCTGGATTTCTCTTTTAGTTTCTGTCCGTCCCTTCTTAATTTCACTCACCTCTTCTTCCACTTCCTCTAATTTTTGTTTAACCTCTTTTATTTCTCGGTGCGTCTCCTCAAGTTCGTCCTCTAAGGCTACCGTGACCGTCTCTATGTGCATCCTCACCTGCCGGTCCTTTGTCTCCATTATCTCTGTCACCTCGTCCACCCTCATTGTCAGTTCCTCCCGTACCATCTGACATTGCCTCTGCGTCGCTATTAATTCGTTTTTAATTTCTTTTTGTGTCGCCTTTAATCCTCCGAGTACTGCAGTGTTCCTTTGAACCTGCTCCACTAACTTCGTTTGTCCCTCCGTCAGCTGTTCCACCTCCTCTGTCAGATCTTCTATTCCCCCTTGTAACTTTGCCGTATTATTTCTCACTTCTTTCTCCATACGCTTCTCACCTCGCTTTACCTCCTCGCGTAGCCCCGAAACCTCCTCACCCACACCTCGTCGTATCTCCTCTTTCATCTCCCCCATCTCTTTTGTAGATGCCACCCTCATCTGTCCCAATTCATCCCTCTGAGCATCCAGTTTACTTTCTAACCCGATTTGCACCTCCTCTATCTGGTTTCCCATTCGTTTGATTTCCCTGGCAGATTGTTCCCCTATTTCCCGCAATTTGTCCTCCATCCTATTTTCTAGCCCCATTAACCCATTTTTCATCCCCTCTATCTGATTCTCCTGGGCAGCCATTCTATTTTCCACCCCCGTTAACCCATGTCTCACCTCTTTTATCCCATTGTCTAACCCCTCAAATTTCTTGTCTAATCCCTCACCGGTACCCCTCGCTTCGTCCCTCATTACCCCCAATTGCTCACTCTGAGCCCTCGCTTCGTCCCTCATTACCCCCATTTGGCCCCCCATCTCTCCCATTTGGCCCCCCATTTCTCCCATACTGCTTTTCAAACCTCTAATTTGGTCTCCCAATTGCTCACTATTCTTTTCCATAAGGGCCTTCATTTGCATCATAAAAAGGTTCAAATCCACCAGCGGCGCTGCTGCGGTCGCGGGCGCGGCAAAATTTGGTGCCGCTACACCCACGTGCGCGAGGACGCCATTTTGTGCGCCTGATACCCCCTCAACCGCCTCCTCATTGCTCCCCTCCATTTGATCCTGGGTTACTCCTAACCCCTCCTCTAGCTCTCCCACCGGCATCCCGTCGCCTTGACCAGCCATGGCGCGATTTCAAAATTCGGGTTTTTCTTTAAAAAAAAAAACAAATTTCGGCAGCTCGTAATTTTGACCAAAATTTTTTTTTCTCTATTCGTTTTAAAAATTTGGTTCGGGCCTCGAATCCCACTCCCAGACACCAATTGTTACACTAATAGTACAATTGGTGTTCCAAAATTTGGGCCTAACAAATTTAGTCCCAGGTCCGAATCCAACTCCTGACAACCAATTGTTACAGATCGCGGATTAAGATGTTATTTACCGAGCGGTGGTATTGCCGCGACCTAACAGGATCCCTGACTCACCCGATTCACCCAGGACTTTGGCCGGATCGCACCGCAGCTGCTCAATGAGGGGAAAAGACGAAAACGACGCAATGTAAAGAGGAAAACGAAGGCCAAGAAAGGTTTGGAAATACGACTGAATTTATTGACTATTTACACACAAGCAAAAAGAAAGCAGTCACGTTTATTTACAAGCACATAAGACGCAGGTGACACAGGGAAAATACTAGCTTATACAGACTTAATTAACCCAGGACAGAACAAACAAAGACACTGACTCACGCGGGGAATGACAGGAATGGCAGGAGGTGGATGGCTGGAGGTGAACGCTTGGTGGAGCCAACGCGGAGCTTGGTGGAGGTGAACGCTTGGTGGAGCCAACGCGGAGCTTGGTGGAGCCTTGGTGGAGGTGAACGCTTGGTGGAGCCAACGCGGAGCTTGGTGGAGCCAACGCGGAGCTTGGTGGAGCCAACGCGGAGCTTGGTGGAGCCCTGGTGGAGGTGAACGCTTGGTGGAGCCAATGCGCTGGTGGGGGGGGGGGGGCTGGCGTGACGGGTTCTCTCCTCCTCACGCGCTCTTGCTCTGATGACCCAGCTCTTTGTGACCCTCCTTGTCTCAGCTCAAAGTGCATCTCCTCTGGGAACACCCCCGCCGTGGGTTATATAGGCCCCGCCCCTTAACCTTTTCGAACCTCCCCCAAACGTTCTCTCCCCGCCCTCTCAAGCCAAACCCCTTGTTCATGGTTGGTCGAGTGGGGCTGGCTCACTCCTCCCCTCTCTGACGAGGTGGGGACCCGCCTTCCTTCCCCCAACCCTGCCTCGTGGTCAATGGCGGATGAAGGGAAAACCGCCCAACATGCAGTTGGCAATGCGAATTGCAATTGACGGAAAGGGGGGAATGGAAGTGTTGGGAGTGGGAATGAAGGGAATCTATCTCTTTCACTGGTGCAATGGAGTATTTCAATTACTGGGAGACACAGCCTTACTCTAAAAACACATAATAAGAGATAACTATCAAACAGAGGTATTCTATTATTTGGCTGACGTGTATGCTTGTGGACTAATTATGGGATGCCCTTTCACCTTTACACAGCTCCGGAGGCAGGGGGGCGCAGAATAACCAATAATAATAATAGTACAGCACACAATCAAAAAAATATACAGTCCTCATCTCCGCAACAATATATATATATATATATATATATATATATATATATATATATATATATATATATATATACTGTATATATATATACTGTATATATATACTGTATATATATACTGTATATATATACTGTATATATATACATATATATATATATATATATATATATATATATATATATATATATATATATATATATATATATATATATATATCGTATATCGTTTGTATTATACAATAGAGGACAAGGAGCAGTCGGGAGACAAAACTGGTGGGATGTGGGTGAGTGTCATAATTACACCATGTTTGTGTATACAGTATATGAAATTGATGCCCTCTTCATCTTAACTCTACCATAAGACTAATTATTTACAATTGAGAAACTTAACGTTCAACAAGGTTTTTGTCTCAGACTTTTAAGAACCTTGCCAAGTATAACAAGAAGAAAAAGACATAAAATGTCATAGCCCCCGTGGATTTTATAATTTCCTGTACGGAGTTAAAGGCCAGCTCCGTCAGTCGGCCATCTTTGGTCGGATAACAAAACGAAATATTCTGCTTATGTGTACTCTCATCTATTGTCTTTGTGCCAAATTTGAACAAAATCAGATCATGCATGTTGAGAAATGATTGGAGACACTTTTGTCACAAAATGGCCTCCAGGCGGCCATCTTGGATCTGACCTCGAAAGAAAATAACGCGCTTATGTAACCCATCATTCATTTTCTGTGTGCCAAGTTTGAACAAGATGGGTAAATGCAAGTCTGAGAAATGGTTGAGGAAGTGTTCAACATCAGGTTTTTTTACAACTACAATGGCCGCCCGTCGGCCATCTTTGACCTCATCGTGAAACCAAATAATGTGCATATGTATACCACCATGTCTTTATGTTGAAGGCTCCAGTCATGGACTATATAATATTGTTGCTGTGATGAAAATTAAAGGTAACCCCCCTTTTGAGTTAGTTGCACCACAACATGTAGCCTCGCTTAGTTTAGTTATTTCCTCTTAAATGTAAGCATAGTCCTTTCCTGTGTTAGTATGCGTTGAGCAGGCCAGTAAGTTTAGGTGTTGTTTGAGCTGGAATACCATGTGCTCTGGCCTGGAACAAGTCTAGAAGGCCCAAGGGAGGAGCTGCAGGGGAGTGGCCGTAAACGGCAAGCAGCCAATGAACGCTCAGGGGAGTGGCGAACAACGGCAGCCAGGGGAAGGGCTTAGAATATTCCGGTAAGACTGGGGAGGGTCTATAGAAAACCCTGCCCCGGGCCCGCAGAGAGAGCGTTGTGAGAGAGTGGTTCGTTGAAAGAGAGAGAGAGTTGCTGTCGTTCGTTGAGCGAGAGAGAGTCGTTGCGAGGAGATCAAGGCTGTGTGTGCACGAACTCTCCCTGCCCTGCGCCCTGCTGCCTGTGAATAACGCTTTGCGAGGACCATCCCTCCCGGGGCCACCTACTCCAACGACCTTCCTACCTGGGCTCCCTGCACGTGCTGCGAACATCCCAAGGGACACGCCCAGCGAGCTGACCGGGGCGAATGGCGCCAACGACCGCGCCTGGAGCGCGTACTTTTCCTTCCTTCTTTTCCCCACGTGAGTGAGTGGGCCCTTGTCTGGGAGAGTTAAGTTAAGACTCATTAAATATCTGCTCTGTGTCCCTTAACCCTGATCATTGCAAATTGTATAATAAACCTGTGTTCTTCCTTCCATTTGGTTGTTCACGTCATTTCTAACGATTGGCTTCACACTGTACGAATCAAACCGCTCAATCGGGTTCAATCATAATTAACGGCACGAGTCACGTGACACGCAAACCGCTCGGCGTCTCAGATCAGATCAGCGTGAATGCGTGATTCGTGCGAAGTCCAGCACCCGTCTTCGTGGCAGCGTGTGTACTGTACCGAAGGTACGTGGGGATTCGACCCGATACCCTTCCCCACGCTCGCGACGGGGGTGGCGGCTGGAATTGCTCTGCAATCCGCCCGAGTATAACGTGGGTCGCGGCCTCGTGGACTTGAAGGCCCGAGGGGGAAAAGGGTTTAACCCCCCCCCTCTGTATGTCGACGGGCTCGAGATCCACAACAATATTTTATAGATGTATTGTCTTTGTGTAAAGTGTGAATAAAATCGGTCCATAAATCTCCGATTATAGTTGTGGAGGGATGGACGAGACCCAACCCATAAGCCCCCATTTTGTCCAAGTCCAATAGGGGTTAATAAGGGACTAAGACGACCTTATTTCTCCAAGTGTAGTGCTGTATTGGCCATAGGGCATAGTATTATCTCAGATTTTTTTTGCTGCTTGCTTGATTCAAAGCGCTCAAGCAAGAATTCCAAGGGAACGGAGGGCTCGGCACCGCTTAACAACATGGCGGTCTCCATTGAAACGGTGCTTTCGTGGTACTGTACTCTAACAAATCTGATCATTTTCAGTTTTACTTTCTCCTCTTGTGACAACTTCCCCAAACGAATATATTGTGTTAGAAGCGGCTACAGAGTTGGAGGAATAGGGAAAGAAAGATAGAAAAAATGGGGATTCAGAAGGTGGAACCTCGTGCAGAGCTTATAATTATATATGGACCGTACCACTGTGCATTTTGGAGAGAGGGGGAGGACCTCGTGCAAAGCTTATAATTATATATGGACCGTACCACTGTGCCTTTTGGAGAGAGGGGGGTGGTTTCATGTTCCTAGATTTGAAAATGTGGTGCGTTCCACTGCACCGATTCAAGATCATTTCGGTCCCTCTGCGGCGTTCCCTACCTGTAATAATTGACCGATTTATTAAGTATTTTAGAGTTGAGACTAATTTTTATTTTGAGATTTGATGACTAAATGCATATATTCGGGGAATCATATTTTTTAAATCACAACCGCTTCCGTTTCATGATGTATTGAAAAGACGATAAGCTACGTTGGTCCTCACAGTCACAGAAGGAGTTATTACAGCATTATCATATGTGAAAAATGTAGATTTCCAGGAAATTAAAAAAGTGTTCATGCCAAAGGAAAGACAGCGATGAATACATTATCGGGATATTACATCAGCACATGAAGTCTGCATTGCGCATGCGCATTGCTCAGTCGGCGACTCGGCGGCGAGACGTGGCGGCAGACTGCGTGGATTGGAAAGCTTCTCCACAAGCGAATACATCCAGGCAGTGACCTTTCCAGATCCAACAGAGAGGAAAAGAAGGGAAGCGACACTGAGACGCCATGCAGCTTAAACTTGTCGTCAGTAGTTCCTCTCCGCCTCTGGGTAAGTACTTACTTAGTACCTGATGAAACATCATTAGACATTACCTCATTAAAATCGTACTACCTGTATACAAAACCTACCTGCATGGAAATGACAGGTTAATGTGAATTAGTGATGGTTAGTCAGGTTAATGAAAACACACTAGTGATGGTAGTCAGGTTAATGAAAACACACTGTAGCGATGGTTTTTTTAATATACAGGTTAATGAAAACACACTGTAGCGATGGTTATACAGGTTAATGAAAACACACTGTAGCGATGGTTATACAGGTTAATGAAAACACACTGTAGCGATGGTTATACAGGTTAATGAAAACACACTGTAGCGATGGTGAGACAGGTTAATGAAAACACACTGTAGCGATGGTTATAGAGGTTAATGAAAACACACGCGATGGTGAGACAGGTTAATGAAAACACACTGTAGCGATGGTTATACAGGTTAATGAAAACATACTAGTGATGGTTATACAGGTTAATGAAAACATACTAGCGATGGTTATACAGGTTAATGAAAACACACTGTAGCGATGGTTATACAGGTTAATGAAAACACACTGTAGTGATGGTTATACAGGTTAATGAAAACGCACTGTAGCGATGGTTATACAGGTTAATGAAAACACACTGTAGCGATGGTTATACAGGTTAATGAAAACACACTGTAGCGATGGTTATACAGGTTAATGAAAACACACTGTAGTGATGGTGAGACAGGTTAATGAAAACACACTGTATTGATGGTTATACAGGTTAATGAAAACATACTAGTGATGGTAATACAGGTTAATGAAAACATACTAGCGATGGTTATACAGGTTAATGAAAACACACTGTAGCGATGGTTATACAGGTTAATGAAAACACACTGTAGTGATGGTTATACAGGTTAGTGAAAACACACTGTAGCGATGGTTTAAATACAGGTTAATGAAAACACACTGTAGCGATGGTTATACAGGTTAATGAAAACACACTGTAGCGATGGTTTAAATACAGGTTAATAAAAACACACTGTAGCGATGGTTATACAGGTTAATGAAAACACACTGCAGCGATGGTTATACAGGTTAATGAAAACACACTGTAGCGATGGTTATACAGGTTAATGAAAACACACTGTATTGATGGTGAGACAGGTTAATGAAAACACACTGTAGTGATGGTTATACAGGTTAATGAAAACACACTGCAGCGATGGTTATACAGGTTAATGAAAACACACTGTATTGATGGTGAGACAGGTTAATGAAAACACACTGTAGTGATGGTTATACAGGTTAATGAAAACACACTGCAGCGATGGTTATACAGGTTAATGAAAACACACTGTAGCGATGGTTATACAGGTTAATGAAAACACACTGTATTGATGGTGAGACAGGTTAATGAAAACACACTGTAGTGATGGTTGTACAGGTTAATGAAAACACACTGCAGCGATGGTTATACAGGTTAATGAAAACACACTGTAGCGATGGTTATACAGGTTAATGAAAACACACTGTATTGATGGTGAGACAGGTTAATGAAAACACACTGTAGTGATGGTTGTACAGGTTAATGAAAACACACTGCAGCGATGGTTATACAGGTTAATGAAAACACACTGTAGCGATGGTTATACAGGTTAATGAAAACACACTGTAGCGATGGTTTAAATACAGGTTAATGAAAACACACTGTAGCGATGGTTATACAGGTTAATGAAAACACACTGTAGCGATGGTTATACAGGTTAATGAAAACACACTGTAGCGATGGTTATACAGGTTAATGAAAACACACTGTAGCGATGGTTATACAGGTTAATGAAAACACACTGTAACGATGGTTATACAGGTTAATGAAAACACACTGTAGCGATGGTTATACAGGTTAATGAAAACACACTGAAGCGATGGTTATACAGGTTAATGAAAACACACTGTAGCGATGGTTATACAGGTTAATGAAAACACACTGTAGCGATGGTTATACAGGTTAATGAAAACACACTGTAGCGATGGTTATACAGGTTAATGAAAACACACTGTAGCGATGGTTATACAGGTTAATGAAAACACACTGTAGCGATGGTTATACAGGTTAATGAAAACACACTGTAGCGATGGTTATACAGGTTAATGAAAACACACTGTAGCGATGGTTATACAGGTTAATGAAAACACACTGTAGTGATGGTTATACAGGTTAATGAAAACGCACTGTAGCGATGGTTATACAGGTTAATGAAAACACACTGTAGCGATGGTGAGACAGGTTAATGAAAACACACTGTAGCGATGGTTATACAGGTTAATGAAAACACACTGTAGTGATGGTTATACAGGTTAATGAAAACATACTAGTGATGGTTATACAGGTTAATGAAAACATACTAGCGATGGTTATACAGGTTAATGAAAACACACTGTAGCGATGGTTTAAATACAGGTTAATGAAAACACACTGTAGTGATGGTTATACAGGTTAATGAAAACGCACTGTAGCGATGGTTATACAGGTTAATGAAAACACACTGTATTGATGGTTATACAGGTTAATGAAAACATACTAGTGATGGTTATACAGGTTAATGAAAACATACTAGCGATGGTTATACAGGTTAATGAAAACACACTGTAGTGATGGTTATACAGGTTAATGAAAACACACTGTAGTGATGGTTATACAGGTTAATGAAAACACACTGTAGTGATGGTTATACAGGTTAATGAAAACACACTGTAGCGATGGTTATACAGGTTAATGAAAACACACTGAAGCGATGGTTATACAGGTTAATGAAAACACACTGTAGTGATGGTTATACAGGTTAATGAAAACACACTGTAGCGATGGTTATACAGGTTAATGAAAACACACTGTAACGATGGTTATACAGGTTAATGAAAACACACTGTAGCGATGGTTATACAGGTTAATGAAAACACACTGAAGCGATGGTTATACAGGTTAATGAAAACACACTGTAGCGATGGTTATACAGGTTAATGAAAACACACTGTAGCGATGGTTATACAGGTTAATGAAAACACACTGTAGCGATGGTTATACAGGTTAATGAAAACACACTGTAGCGATGGTTATACAGGTTAATGAAAACACACTGTAGCGATGGTTATACAGGTTAATGAAAACACACTGTAGCGATGGTTATACAGGTTAATGAAAACACACTGTAGCGATGGTTATACAGGTTAATGAAAACACACTGTAGTGATGGTTATACAGGTTAATGAAAACGCACTGTAGCGATGGTTATACAGGTTAATGAAAACACACTGTAGCGATGGTGAGACAGGTTAATGAAAACACACTGTAGCGATGGTTATACAGGTTAATGAAAACACACTGTAGTGATGGTTATACAGGTTAATGAAAACATACTAGTGATGGTTATACAGGTTAATGAAAACATACTAGCGATGGTTATACAGGTTAATGAAAACACACTGTAGCGATGGTTTAAATACAGGTTAATGAAAACACACTGTAGTGATGGTTATACAGGTTAATGAAAACGCACTGTAGCGATGGTTATACAGGTTAATGAAAACACACTGTATTGATGGTTATACAGGTTAATGAAAACATACTAGTGATGGTTATACAGGTTAATGAAAACATACTAGCGATGGTTATACAGGTTAATGAAAACACACTGTAGTGATGGTTATACAGGTTAATGAAAACACACTGTAGTGATGGTTATACAGGTTAATGAAAACACACTGTAGTGATGGTTATACAGGTTAATGAAAACACACTGTAGCGATGGTTATACAGGTTAATGAAAACACACTGAAGCGATGGTTATACAGGTTAATGAAAACACACTGTAGTGATGGTTATACAGGTTAATGAAAACACACTGTAGCGATGGTTATACAGGTTAATGAAAACACACTGTAGCGATGGTTTAAATACAGGTTAATGAAAACACACTGTAGCGATGGTTATACAGGTTAATGAAAACACACTGTAGCGATGGTTATACAGGTTAATGAAAACACACTGTAGCGATGGTTATACAGGTTAATGAAAACACACTGTAGCGATGGTTATACAGGTTAATGAAAACACACTGTAGCGATGGTTTAAATACAGGTTAATGAAAACACACTGTAGCGATGGTGAGACAGGTTAATGAAAACACACTGTAGTGATGGTTATACAGGTTAATGAAAACACACTGTAGCGATGGTTATACAGGTTAATGAAAACACACTGTAGCGATGGTTATACAGGTTAATGAAAACACACTGTAGTGATGGTTATACAGGTTAATGAAAACACACTGTGGTGATGGTTATACAGGTTAATGAAAACACACTGTAGCGATGGTGAGACAGGTTAATGAAAACACACTGTAGTGATGGTTATACAGGTTAATGAAAACACACTGTAGCGATGGTTATACAGGTTAATGAAAACACACTGTGGTGATGGTTATACAGGTTAATGAAAACACACTGTAGCGATGGTTATACAGGTTAATGAAAACACACTGTAGTGATGGTTATACAGGTTAATGAAAACACACTGTAGCGATGGTTATACAGGTTAATGAAAACACACTGTAGCGATGGTTATACAGGTTAATGAAAACACACTGTAGTGATGGTTATACAGGTTAATGAAAACACACTGTGGTGATGGTTATACAGGTTAATGAAAACACACTGTAGCGATGGTTATACAGGTTAATGAAAACACACTGTAGTGATGGTTATACAGGTTAATGAAAACACACTGTAGCGATGGTTATACAGGTTAATGAAAACACACTGTAGCGATGGTTATACAGGTTAATGAAAACACACTGTAGTGATGGTGAGACAGGTTAATGAAAACACACTGTATTGATGGTTATACAGGTTAATGAAAACATACTAGTGATGGTAATACAGGTTAATGAAAACATACTAGCGATGGTTATACAGGTTAATGAAAACACACTGTAGCGATGGTTATACAGGTTAATGAAAACACACTGTAGTGATGGTTATACAGGTTAATGAAAACACACTGTAGCGATGGTTTAAATACAGGTTAATGAAAACACACTGTAGCGATGGTTATACAGGTTAATGAAAACACACTGTAGCGATGGTTTAAATACAGGTTAATGAAAACACACTGTAGCGATGGTGAGACAGGTTAATGAAAACACACTGTAGTGATGGTTATACAGGTTAATGAAAACACACTGTAGTGATGGTTATACAGGTTAATGAAAACACACTGTGGTGATGGTTATACAGGTTAATGAAAACACACTGTAGCGATGGTTATACAGGTTAATGAAAACACACTGTAGTGATGGTTATACAGGTTAATGAAAACACACTGTAGCGATGGTTATACAGGTTAATGAAAACACACTGTAGCGATGGTTATACAGGTTAATGAAAACACACTGTAGCGATGGTTTAAATACAGGTTAATGAAAACACACTGTAGCGATGGTTATACAGGTTAATGAAAACACACTGTAGCGATGGTTATACAGGTTAATGAAAACACACTGTAGCGATGGTTATACAGGTTAATGAAAACACACTGTAGCGATGGTTATACAGGTTAATGAAAACACACTGTAGCGATGGTTTAAATACAGGTTAATGAAAACACACTGTAGTGATGGTTATACAGGTTAATGAAAACACACTGTGGTGATGGTTATACAGGTTAATGAAAACACACTGTAGCGATGGTTATACAGGTTAATGAAAACACACTGTAGTGATGGTTATACAGGTTAATGAAAACACACTGTAGCGATGGTTATACAGGTTAATGAAAACACACTGTAGCGATGGTTATACAGGTTAATGAAAACACACTGTAGTGATGGTGAGACAGGTTAATGAAAACACACTGTATTGATGGTTATACAGGTTAATGAAAACATACTAGTGATGGTAATACAGGTTAATGAAAACATACTAGCGATGGTTATACAGGTTAATGAAAACACACTGTAGCGATGGTTATACAGGTTAATGAAAACACACTGTAGTGATGGTTATACAGGTTAGTGAAAACACACTGTAGCGATGGTTTAAATACAGGTTAATGAAAACACACTGTAGCGATGGTTATACAGGTTAATGAAAACACACTGTAGCGATGGTTTAAATACAGGTTAATGAAAACACACTGTAGCGATGGTTATACAGGTTAATGAAAACACACTGCAGCGATGGTTATACAGGTTAATGAAAACACACTGTAGCGATGGTTATACAGGTTAATGAAAACACACTGTATTGATGGTGAGACAGGTTAATGAAAACACACTGTAGTGATGGTTATACAGGTTAATGAAAACACACTGCAGCGATGGTTATACAGGTTAATGAAAACACACTGTATTGATGGTGAGACAGGTTAATGAAAACACACTGTAGTGATGGTTATACAGGTTAATGAAAACACACTGCAGCGATGGTTATACAGGTTAATGAAAACACACTGTAGCGATGGTTATACAGGTTAATGAAAACACACTGTATTGATGGTGAGACAGGTTAATGAAAACACACTGTAGTGATGGTTGTACAGGTTAATGAAAACACACTGCAGCGATGGTTATACAGGTTAATGAAAACACACTGCAGTGATGGTTATACAGGTTAATGAAAACACACTGTAGCGATGGTGAGACAGGTTAATGAAAACACACTGTAGCGATGGTGAGACAGGTTAATGAAAACACACTGTAGTGATGGTTATACAGGTTAATGAAAACACACTGTGGTGATGGTTATACAGGTTAATGAAAACACACTGTAGCGATGGTTATACAGGTTAATGAAAACACACTGTAGCGATGGTGAGACAGGTTAATGAAAACACACTGTAGCGATGGTTATACAGGTTAATGAAAACACACTGTAGCGATGGTTATACAGGTTAATGAAAACACACTGTAGCGATGGTTATACAGGTTAATGAAAACACACTGTCGCGATGGTGAGACAGGTTAATGAAAACACACTGTAGCGATGGTGAGACAGGTTAATGAAAACACACTGTGGTGATGGTTATACAGGTTAATGAAAACACACTGTAGCGATGGTTATACAGGTTAATGAAAACACACTGTAGCGATGGTTATACAGGTTAATGAAAACACACTGTAGCGATGGTGAGACAGGTTAATGAAAACACACTGTAGCGATGGTGAGACAGGTTAATGAAAACACACTGTTGCGATGGTTATACAGGTTAATGAAAACACACTGTAGCGATGGTTATACAGGTTAATGAAAACACACTGTAGCGATGGTGAGACAGGTTAATGAAAACACACTGTGGTGATCGTTATACAGGTTAATGAAAACACACTGTGGTGATGGTTATACAGGTTAATGAAAACACACTGTAGCGATGGTTATACAGGTTAATGAAAACACACTGTAGCGATGGTTATACAGGTTAATGAAAACACACTGTGGTGATGGTTATACAGGTTAATGAAAACACACTGTGGTGATGGTTATACAGGTTAATGAAAACACACTGTAGCGATGGTTATACAGGTTAATGAAAACACACTGTGGTGATGGTTATACAGGTTAATGAAAACACACTGTAGCGATGGTTATACAGGTTAATGAAAACACACTGTAGCGATGGTTATACAGGTTAATGAAAACACACTGTGGTGATGGTTATACAGGTTAATGAAAACACACTGTAGTGATGGTTATACAGGTTAATGAAAACACACTGTAGTGATGGTTATACAGGTTAATGAAAACACACTGTAGTGATGGTGAGAGAGGTTAATGAAAACACACTGTAGCGATGGTTATACAGGTTAATGAAAACACACTGTAGTGATGGTAGTAGATTAATGAAAACACACTGTAGTGATGGTTATACAGGTAAATGGAAACACTGTGGTGATGGTTATACAGGTTAATGAAAACACACTGTAGCGATGGTTATACAGGTTAATGAAAACACACTGTAGCGATGGTAGTCAGGTTAATGAAAACACACTGTAGCGATGGTGAGAGAGGTTAATGAAAACACACTGTGGTGATGGTTATACAGGTTAATGAAAACACACTGTAGTGATGGTTATACAGGTTAATGAAAACACACTGTAGTGATGGTAGTCAGGTTAATGAAAACACACTGTAGCGATGGTGAGAGAGGTTAATGAAAACACACTGTAGCGATGGTTATACAGGTTAATGAAAACACACTGTAGTGATGGTAGTAGATTAATGAAAACACACTGTAGTGATGGTTATACAGGTAAATGGAAACACTGTGGTGGTGGTTATACAGGTTAATGAAAACACACTGTAGCGATGGTTATACAGGTTAATGAAAACACACTGTAGCGATGGTAGTCAGGTTAATGAAAACACACTGTAGCGATGGTTATACAGGTTAATGAAAACACACTGTAGCGATGGTAGTCAGGTTAATGAAAACACACTGTAGCGATGGTTATACAGGTTAATGAAAACACACTGTAGTGATGGTAGTCAGGTTAATGAAAACACACTGTAGCGATGGTGAGAGAGGTTAATGAAAACACACTGTAGCGATGGTTATACAGGTTAATGAAAACACACTGTAGTGATGGTAGTAGATTAATGAAAACACACTGTAGTGATGGTTATACAGGTAAATGGAAACACTGTGGTGATGGTTATACAGGTTAATGAAAACACACTGTAGTGATGCTGGTCAGGTTAATAAAAACATACTGGTGATGGTAGACAGATTTATGAAAACATACTGTAGTGATGGCTATACAGGTTAATGAAAACACTGTAGTGATGCTGGTCAGGTTAATAAAAACATACTGGTGATGGTAGACAGATTTATGAAAACACACTGGTGATGGTAGACAGATTTATGTAAACATACTAGGGATGGTAGACAGGTTCATGAAAACATACTAGTGATGGTGGACAGATTTATGAAAACACACTTGTGATGGTAGACAGGTTAATGAAAACATACTAGTGATGGTAGACAGGTTAATGAAAACATACTAGTGATGGTAGACAGATATATGAAAACACACTTGTGATGGTAGACAGGTTAATGAAAACATACTAGTGATGGTAGACAGATATATGAAAACACACTTGTGATGGTAGACAGGTTAATGAAAACATACTAGTGATGGTAGACAGGTTAATGAAAACATACTAGTGATGGTAGACAGATATATGAAAACACACTTGTGATGGGAGACAGATTCATGAAAACACCCTTGTGATGGTAGACAGGTTAATGAAAACATACTGGTGATGGTAGACAGATATATGAAAACACACTTGTGATGGTAGACAGATATATGAAAACATACTAGTGATGGTAGACAGATATATGAAAACACACTAGTGATGGTAGACAGATATATGAAAACATACTAGTGATGGTAGACAGATTTATGAAAACACACTTGTGATGGTAGACAGGTTAATGAAAACATACTGGTGATGGCAGACAGATTTATGAAAACACACTTGTGATGGTAGACAGATATATGAAAACACACTGTAGTGATGGTTATACAGGTTAATAAAAACATACTGGTGATGGTAGACAGATTTATGAAAACATACTGTAGTGATGGCTATACAGGTTAATGAAAACACTGTAGTGATGCTGGTCAGGTTAATAAAAACATACTGGTGATGGTACTGGTAGACAGATTTATGAAAACACACTGTAGTGATGGTAGTCTGGTTAATAAAAACATACTGGTGGTGGTACTGGTAGACAGATTTATGAAAACATACTGTAGTGATGCTGGTCAGGTTAATAAAAACATACTGGTGATGGTACTGGTAGACAGATTTATGAAAACATACTGTAGTGATGGCTATACAGGTTAATGAAAACACTGTAGTGATGCTGGTCAGGTTAATAAAAACATACTGGTGATGGTACTGGTAGACAGATTTATGAAAACATACTGTAGTGATGGTTATACAGGTTAATGAAAACATACTGGTGATGGTAGACAGATTTATGAAAACACACTGGTGATGGTAGACAGATATATGAAAACATACTAGGGATGGTAGACAGGTTAATGAAAACATACTAGTGATGGTAGACAGATTTATGAAAACACTTGTGATGGTAGACAGGTTAATGAAAACATACTAGTGATGGTGGACAGATTTATGAAAACACACTTGTGATGGTAGACAGGTTAATGAAAACATACTAGTGATGGTAGACAGATATATGAAAACACACTTGTGATGGTAGACAGGTTAATGAAAACACACTTGTGATGGTAGACAGGTTAATGAAAACATACTAGTGATGGTAGACAGATATATGAAAACATACTAGTGATGGTAGACAGATATATGAAAACATACTAGTGATGGTGGACAGATTTATGAAAACACACTTGTGATGGTAGACAGGTTAATGAAAACATACTGGTGATGGTAGACAGATTTATGAAAACACACTGTAGTGATGGTTATACAGGTTAATGAAAACATACTAGTGATGGTAGACAGGTTAATGAAACATACTAGTGAGGGTAGCCAGATTTATGAAAACACACTTGTGATGGTAGATAGATGTATGAAAACACACTGTCGTGATTGTAGATAGGTTCGTGAAAACATATAGTCAGGTTCACTATGTTTTTTCGTTCAAAATCATGGTAGATTAGCAAACCTATACATTTTTGGAAACGTTATTACATGGAAAATCTGAAAATCAATGTTTACATTTGCCAATTCCGACCAATTCGATTCGACCAATTCGACCAATCGACCAATTCCATTCGACCAATTCGACCATTCGACCAATCGCTTCGATCGACCATTCGACCAATTCGATCGATTCGATTCGATTCATCGAATTCGATTCGATCGACCATTCGACCAATTCGATTTGCCAATCAATTTGACCGACCTTTGCTTGTGTGGAACGGACTGTGAAAACGATGCGGACTATATTGTCGGATACGACACACAGGACGGTGATGACGAACTCTAAATGGCATATTCTGTAATCGTGTATGTTTGATGCCATTGACTGCCTGTGTATATTTTGTCATTGACTGCCTGTGTAGATGTGAAGTTATACTGACTGCATGTGTATATATGATTTTGCTGACTGCCTGTGTATGTTTGGTGATATGAATTATTGTGACACATTTTGATGTTATTAACTGCCTGTACAAAATGATAACATGTATTTGATTATGCAACTTGTCGCGAATATAAAGACAGTATTTTGCAATTCAAAACCTTTGATTCGTGTCTTACCATTCCCCATTGCACTAATTTGATACTTTCATTGGATTCCTTGTCCCTGAAAATATAGGTTTAGTATATTTTTAAAAGTTTTTAGAGTAGTTAGAGGCAGAAATAGAACAAAATATGTATTTTACAGTGGCCATTTTGAAAATCCAAAATGGCCGCCATACAGGTATCTCTCCAAATGTAAACATTGATTTTTAGTTTCCTTTTGCTATAACCTTTCCAAAAATGTATAGGTTTGCTAATCTACCATGATTTTGAACGAAATATAATTTATTGACATAGTGAACCTGACTAATACTATTGATGGTTATACATGTTTCTGATTAATGAACTCTTGGTGTCATGTGTTTGTAACTTCGTTAGGAATGAGGTGAAGTTCTGTTTGTTTCACAAGGTGTGAAATGCCACTCGTTATATCTATATCAACAACGTGTCTCTGCAATTATTGATGGTATTGATGGTGTCTCTGCAAATTGATGGGATAAAAAATGACAAATGCTGTTTTTTTCCAATTTTAACGTTTGTTTGTTTTTTAATTCAAGTTCCCTTCTTCCTCCCTTCTTTGTTTTTCTTCTTGACAGCTGCTTTGCTGGCAGTTGAGTGTGTACGTGATTCATTGGTCATTGCCTTGGAGACTGGGCAGGAAACCAGCTTGAAAGTTTCCGAGTGAGTGAAGTTTTACTTGTTTGCTTCAAATCAATTGGGATTGTTCCGGAGTTGGTTGGGCTTATTTATGAAGGAACGTCAGAGGAGACAAAGAAAATAGAAGGGCGATATGTGCAGCGCATACCTCCGGCAGGTTGAACAGTTTACGTTTTGTGTCCCACTGATTGGCTGGACTTGCATCCAGACTATTTGTCCTTGTCACCCACCAAAATCTCATCGGCTTGTTACTGTCACCTACCCAACTCATCCACCAAGGTTTGTCATTATCTGTCCACAACCTTTTGAAATATCATGCTGCACATGTTTCATTTTGGACCCATCTCTTCATGGTGAAACATCACTAAAAATTTAAAAAGTCATTGTATCCAGATCCGAATCCAGATATTCACCAAAATATAATCGATTTGTCCTTGTCACACACCCAACATATCCACCAAGTTTCGTCTGAATCCGTCCTCAACTTTTTGAGATGTCCTGATCACAGACTGCCAACCTCCATCCACCTTCGGTGGAGGAGGTAATTATCACTTGAGGGTTTCATTGGCATACTGTATTTGATATTAAAGGAGGTTGACAAAATAGGTACAAGTCCAGTGTTTGAGGTTGTGGTAGGAATAGGATTATGGAGTCATTTTCTGAATGTAACGAAAATGAGAGCTAGAAGTTATTATTACTTGGTATATTTCACCTGAAAAACATCCTGGTGTTGGGCCCTGGTGTTGGGCTAGCGGCTAGGGTGCCGGCTTAGGATCCTAGGATCCTGGGTTCGAATCCCGGTCGATCGCTGAATTAACGCCAGGGGGGTTGACTCAGCCTGTCATCCTTCCGAGGTCGGCAAATTGAGTACCAGTTCACTGGTAATTCCCTGCTTGTCGTTAAAGGCGGCAAAAAGGGTTGGCGTCAGGAAGGGCATCCAGCCGTAAAACATTGCTTCAAAAAGGGGACCAAAAAACAACAACAACCACGGTTCCCGAAAAAGGCCAACCCCCGCTTGCGGGGAAAAATGGCCTCTAAAGGTGGTTTGTTAAAGGTGGTTTATATTTCACCTGAAAAACATTGCCCGTCTCCGCTCATCCCTCTCCTCCACGGCTGCAGAAACCCTCATCCACGCCTTCATCACCTCCCGTCTGGACTACTGCAACAGCCTCCTCTATGGTTCACCCTCAATAATCATCAATACACTCCAATACATTCAGAACTCCGCTGCCCGTCTACTCACCCATTCCCGGACCCGTGACCACATCACCCCCGTCCTTTATAAGCTTCACTGGCTCCCCATCCCCCAGAGAATCCAGTACAAAATCCTCCTCTTGACCTACAAAGCCCTCCATAACCTGGCCCCATCCTACCTGACTGACCTCTCCAGACACACTCCCACCCGCAACCTCCGCTCTGCTGGCGCCAACCTCCTGCTGTCCCCCCCCCCCCCCCCCCCATCCAGACCAAATTCAGATCCTGGGGGGACAGGGCCTTCTCCATCGCTGCTCCCACCCTCTGGAACTCACTACCTCACACCATCAGAGACTCCTCCTCACTCACCACATTCAAAACATCACTCAAGACCCACCTGTTCAACACTGCATTCAACATTTAACCCACAGCATTTAACCCCTGACTATCTCTTCTCCTTCTCCTTCCTTTTGCTTTGATTATTTACCTATTTATTTTTGTCTTTTTGCACTTGTTTTTTGTACTCTGTCAAAGCGTCTTTGGGCTTCTTGAAAAGCGCTATATAAAATAAATGTATTATTATTATTATTATTATTATATTGAAGAGTTTGCTCCGATGGGCGGCCAATCAGTTTCAACGGTTACAGAACTATCCAAAGGCCGATAACTGGGATAGCTAGGTAGGTGGTATTGTGCATGTGCATTCTCTCCTCTGCCCACTTGTGACTATTGCAGGGAAATAATAATAAAAATAAATAGTTGTGAAACGGTGTCGGCTATATCGGTACAGACGTTTGCCTTTAACTGCATATGCTTTTAATTTTGTGTATCATGTTAGGCTTGGTTGGTTTCAAGTTATTTATTTCCCCTTCCTTCACTGTAGGAGAACGACATTCAACACCTCCAATTCCATCTGCCGCTACATTGCTCGTCTGAACCAAAAGCATGGACTCTATGGAGGAAACCTGTTGGAGCAAGTAGAGGTTTGCAGAGGGTAGCGAGAGTGAATGGACGGATTTGATAAAGAGCAGATGTACGTAGTGGGAAAGGTTTATAGTAGAGGGTGGAGAGAACAGGTTACATATCGACATAGGGACTGTAAAAAAAAATGGCCACCTGTTTTTGCATGATCCCATCGATGTGTTTGCAGGTTGATCACTGGTTAGATTTTGCCGATAGGTTGGCTGACCCTACAGAGTTTCCTCGTGCTCTAGCTGCTCTCCAGCACAACCTCAGTCTCCGTTCATACCTTGTGGGCCATGCACTAACCTTAGCAGACTTTGCTGTTTGGGCCGCTCTTACAGGTGGGGACACTAAAGAGTTTCGCAAGAGCAATCTGTTGGTTGTATCTATATGCAGTATTTGTACAAATGCAAATTGCGCGATTGTGTCTGAACGGGGTAAATACCTTAACCACAGCACATATACTTCTGAATTATACCTCGTTTAAAGCTCTTGGGACAGTGCATGCGGAGATCCTATGAATATCGATATTCATGCATTTTTGTGGCTCGGCTGCGCACATGGGCAATGTATAAGCTCGGAGACACTGGTTCCCACACTTACTAGAACTAAAAAAAAACTATTTGGTCATTTTTATCCAACGTATTCATCAACCTTTTCGTCCATTTACTTCACCGAGAAACCTTAACAGTCGTAACAGTGACTATTATGCTGTCAAAGGACATTCATAGCAAACTCCCTAAATATTCCACATTCCATTGGGAACTCATTCCCTTACAACAGCCCAGTGGAACGGGGTTATCTGCTGGTTACCTGTCACCAAAGGTGGATGGAGGATACATTTTCACCCTCGACCATGGTGCATTGAGTGAATATGTGCTTGTTTTTCGATTTTAATGCAACAAGGTTGGGGATTATCTAAAAAAAATACCACAGATGAGTTACAAATATGTATCTGAGCAAGAATCGCAATGTCCCCAAACAAGGGGGTGCTCACAATTTTTTAACATGCAGTTGATGAAAACGCATGCAAACTAGAACGGCAATCAGAGAGCATACCTCCGCCTGGTTGGCCATATCACTCAATGGTGAAGAATCACTTAAAAAATTAAATAACTCTCATATCCGAATCCATATTCAGATCTTCACCAAAATCGAATCTATTTGTCCTTGTCAGACACCCAACCGGTTCACCAAGTTTCGTCAAAATCCGTCCACAACTTTTTGAGATATCCTGCTATGTATAGGTTTTGGCCGTTATCTCCCAATGGTGAAGAATCACTTAAAAAATTCACAGATCCATATGCGAAGCCGGATCTTCACCAAAATCTAATCATTTCGTCCTTGTCACATACGCTACCTCTCTGCCAAATTTCGTCTGAATCCGTCCACAACTATTTGAGATATTTTGTTCACAAACAAACAAACAGACAGGGGTGAAAACATAACCTCCATCCACCTTTGGTGGCGGAAGTAATGAATGGTGCATCAAGTATACGTTGATGCAATTTTGATCTTTTCAGGGTATTTTTATGCCACCGCCCCCGAAGGTGGCCGGAGGCATTATGTTTTCGGGTTGTCCATCCGGCCAGGCTAAACCTTGTTTTTATCAGCAACCACCTGTCCGATTGAGACGAAACTTTCAGGGTAGGAGTGACACCCATGTAGAATGTTTTTATGATAATCGTGATGTCATAGGTCACGTGGTATGGCAGCCATCTAGGATTAAACACAAATAATTAAAAAAATATTTCTTGGAAACCGCTGAATGGAAAAAATTGAAACTTGGCACATTGTCAAGTATTCCCAATTGGTAACAAAAGCATGATAATGATGACATCATCATTGAAGCCACACATGTTTTAATTGAATGCCTATCCTAAAAATCTGAAATTGCATGCACATGAACTATGACCCATTTGTATTGAGATATTAAACTTATGACATAGGTCACATGGTTTGGATAATGCGATGAAAATATCTTCATTTTAATTATTTTTGTGCAAATCTGTGTCTCTGAATGCAACTACCGTGGTGGATCTGCCAGGAAGATGGCTCAGTGAAGCCTTTCGGCAATCCTTGTTGAGGCGCGTAAGGCATGTCAGTAAATCTGCCCATCTTAAGGGTTAATAATCCAATCCTCTAAGCACTATGGTTCCCGTTCCCAAAGATTACTCAAGCTCTCATTAAAATGGGAACTTGCTACAGGGATAAAAGAGGAGAAAGAAGAACCCAGTCCCACAGAGGTGATCACAGACAATAACAATGAATGAAGAATAAATTGCACCCATCCAACTCAAAACTAAGATGGCTTAACAAATACACCTTAATGTTCATTCGGGAAACAGGAGACAGAAAAGGTAAATGACGATACAAAGAGAAAACCCTGTTTCATGCAGTAATGCTCTCACACCTTGTGTGGGTCCTCATTCGAGTGTGCAGCGATCTGGTGCAGGGCTTGTGCTTGTTGCATCTTGTGGACCGGTGTCACCTACATTCCCATCACACTAACTCTTCAACGAACCACGACCTGTACCACGAACCTGAACCACCAGAATCTCTCTAACAATGAACAGTGGTGAGCTACCAGCCAACCATGGTCCCAAGACAGAAGAAGAACAACGCACGCAGCGTGTGTACTTTTATAACGTCCTGCAGGGGCCGTCAAACCGTACTAGCCCATTCGATTGCCATGTGGTAATCTCGCTCATGGAGCGTGCTGATTGGCTGTTGGCTAAGGAAAATTCCACACAAGGACAAATGTATGTCGGGGAAGGTTTAAGAATGTGGGCAAGGGGGAGGTGTGGTTTAGGCAGCGGTACTGTCGGGTGTAAGGGGACGGGGATGAGATGTTTCCAAACGCGTGCTCGACATACTCTATATATACCGGAACTTCATCACACTTGCACTACCACTTACTTTGAAATAACTATTCTAATATATTCCCCATTTTACCTCGTAGACTAGATCAGTAACAATACATAAATGCTTGGTCATAGCTCTTTCTGTAAATCAGATTTCTGTAAATTGCTTATGATATTGCGACCAAATTTAGCACAAATGATATGTGTTGTGCTGTGATTAAAGTTTGTTCCCGGCATTAAAAAAAATCGATGTCTAAGGGGGTCTACCAGGGGTTAAAGTGGGTCCGGGATTGACCCCCCACAAAGTGGGAGGAGGAGTGGGGGGTGGGGGGGGGGGGGGGGTTGCCCCCCAAAATAGGTATTTTTTTGTTTGTTAAAAGTCATGATTTTGTTAGTATGATTCTCCATGCTGCCCTGTCTTCTAGAAACCATTGAAATTGATTTAAAATACCTTTATTCAGTGCAGTATACTGTTCATTCTACCAGGTAAGCGCCAGGGGTATTGCCCCCATGATTTTGGTTGGTGTTATAGGTACCATATAATGGTGTGAAACTAGGAAGTGCGTGCACATTAATGTTGTAACTGCCACGTTTTGGAACACGGTTATGTTAGTTGCCTTATATGAATGGTATTATATGAATATTATGGTATTATATACGGTATTATATGAATGCATTGTTGCCTGTTCTAGGTAACAACATGTGGCAGTCAGCACAGGAGAATGGCCAAGCACCACAACATGTCCGGCGGTGGTTCATTTTCCTTTCGTCACTACCACCTTTCAATGCCGTGTCCTCTCAATGGGGAAACAGGGTTGCCTCCAGCCTCCCTGTGGGGCAAGGTAGTCATACTAAGGTAATATTGCACTTATTGCTACAAACCTCATTCTTCATTATATTGTTACGGATCTCGGGGGTCGGCGCTCCCCTTATCAAGGGGGGGTTAATCCCCTTGTCTGTGACTGACCGACCCGAGTCCTTAGAAGTTATAACGCTCCTTCCAGTCGGTATTAGCTAGGGTCATTGGTCAATGTAGTCCCAAATACCTACTTACTAACCCGACCGTAAAGCAGGGAAATAACTCCTGCTCGAACCACGGACATGATGGTAAATGCCGAGCGGTTAGCAATCCGCGGTCCGAGCCGTTAACAATGACTACACCCGATTATAGCGGTTCCGAAATCGTGCCACAGGTACTCAATGGAAAGAAAGGACGGAGGCGATCGGATTAGGGAAAAACCAAGAAAGAACAAGGTAAATTTATTTACAACCAAAAAGAAGAAGAAAGGAAAGAATGTACAGGAAGAAGAAGAAGAAGCAGGACACAGGGCAGGCTTAACCACACAGTCTTAACTTACGACCCCAGACAAACATACACACTCACGGGATTGTAGCTGGTAGGGTCGAAGGTCCAGGCAGATGGTCCAGGCGATGGGGTCCGGCTCCAGGTGTCTCCAGTCCAGCGGCCGAAAACCCGGCAGGCAGCTTCGCGCGTATCGTTCGACACGAGCGGCCCTTACATATAGCGGGGGGGGGGGGGGGGGGGGGGCTCATGTCCTTCAATAAGGCGCCTTTTGTAATCGAGCTCGTATACAAAGAAGTCCGTGACAGTCAAGTCAAGTCCTTCACGCAAGAAGTCCCTGAAAGAAGTCCGTCAGAGGCCTTTTGCGCTCGCGCTTATATATCGCGCTTCAAGATCACTCTGCGCTTCATCAAGCCACACCCGCCAGTGATATTTCATCAGCCCTAGTTGGCTGTTGGGGGCTTACCGGCCACGCCTTTGATGACTAGTTGACAGGCCACACTTTGTCCTTGGCGTTCCGCCCCCTTCTCCCTCGAGCTGACCGCATGGTCAATGGCGGCGCCTGTGCGAACGTTAACCAAGGCGCATAACAGAATTTGGAGAGAGGTCGCAAAATGAACGAAAGGGCCTACTCCTTATTTGATTGATGCAACGCAGATTCAACTATTGGAAACTGCCTTATCTAAACACATAATAAGGAAATAACTGAGTTCCTATGGTGGCCTACGTGTTGCTTGTGGACTAACTAAGGGTGCTACCTTTAACCTTTAATGTCATATTTACAAGAGTTATTTATTTACAAAAGTGTGGGTTCTAAAACCGCAACAATATCTTTTGGTCACGAGTTTGGAATATATTTGGTCCTTTCTTTCGCCATGTATAAGTAATGACATTGAATAATGTATAATGAAATTTAATAATGTATATTATTACCTCTGCCACCGCAGGTGAACCGAGGTTATGATTTTACCCGTGTCTGCTGTCAGTTTGTCTGTTTGTCTGTGAGCAGAATATCTCAGAAAGTTGTGGACGCATTCAGACAAAACTTGGTGAACAGGTTGCGTATGTGACGAGGAAGAATTTATTTGATTTTGGTGAAGTTCTGGATCTGGATCTGAATCTGGATATGATAATTGTTTAATATATAAAGTGATTCTTCACTGTTGAGATATGGGGCCAAAAACGATACATAGCATAATATCTCAAAAAGTTGTGAACGAGTTATAACAAAGCTCGGTGGATGAGTAGGTTATGTGACAATAACAACACTATTTGATTTTGGGCAGATCTGGATCCACATCCGGTTTATCAGTGAGATACAAAACATAAACTATTCACCCTGGTGGAGGTATGTGCTCTACCGAGTGCCGTTCTAGATGTTTGGTGTGTAAATATTGTTACAGATCGCGGTTAGATGTTATAGACCGAGCGGTGGTGTAAGACCGCGACCTAACAAAACTCACCTGATTCACCCAGACTTTGGCCGTATCGCACCCCAGCTGCTCAATGAGGGAAAAGACGAAAACGACGCAATGCAAAGAGGAAAAAGGAATAAAACGAGAAGACGTACAGACGAGTAATGGGGTTTATTATTTACACAAGCAAAACGGAGCAATCAAGGTTTATTTACAACACATAAGACGCAGGTGACACAGTGCAAATACTAGCTTATCTACAGGCTTAACTTATCCCAGGACAGAACAAACAAAAGACACTGACTCACGCGGGGAATTGCAGGAATCGCAGGATGTGGATGGCTGGAGGGAGAGGGAAGTCCAAGGGGGGTCATGCAGCACGATCGGCGCGTTTAGCAGCCGCCGTTCCTTTTCGGCCCTGCTCCAAACCGCCGCCCAGGCCCCAAGCGGCTGCCGGGTGTCGCTGCTGCTCCCGCCTCCACTTGCCTTGCCAGGCCTTGTCCCACTCGTCTGGTCCAAACCCTCCACTCTTTCTTGGTCCCTCACTCTGACCACCGACTCCTCACCGCAACCAACTCTGTGCAACCAACTCTGACCAACGGTGCAACCAACCCTGACCAACGGTGCAACCAACTCTCTGCGCAACCAACTCTGTGCAACCAACTCTGACCAACGGTGCAACCAACCCTGACCAACGGTGCAACCAACTCTCTGCGCAACCAACTCTGTGCAACCAACTCTGTGCAACCAACTCTGTGCAACCAACCAACTGTCCAACCACCTCTCTTTTTACTTCCGTGCGCGCCTTTTTATAGCGCCTCCGGCGGTTAAGCCGCCGGCGTTCAGGACACGCCCATCGGGGTGCTCACCTCGGCCCTGGTTGGTCGCGCGACCCTCGGGCTCCGCCCTGGATGACGACGGGCGGGCACGCCCCTCCTCCCCTCTGACGAGGTGGAGACACGCCTTTCTTCCCTGACTCGAGCCTCGTGGTCAATGGCGGTTATTGGAGGGGAGGTAATATGGGCAATCGAGGCTCGGCAATGACGAGAGGGGATGTAATATGGGATGGAGATTTTGGGGATGGGAAGGAAAGGGGATCTATTCTCTTTCACTGGTGCAATGGAGTACTTTCAATTAATGGGAGACACAGCCTTATCCTAAAACACAGAATAAGAGATAACTATCGAACATGGATATTCTATGATTGGCTGACGTGTATGCTTGTGGACTATGGGACGCCCTTTTGGTCTTTACACAGCTCCGGAGGCAGGAGGCACAGAATAAACAATAATAATAATCATACAGCACACAATCAAAAAAAATATACAGTCCTCATATCCACAACAATATATATATAATTATACAGTCACGTGAAAAAGTAAGTACATGGGGTGAAAAGTTTTGACTTTTTCAACAACATATTTCAACATACAGCTATTTGATCTTCATTTCACCGATATTGATAGATAAAGGTGATATAATATAACAAATATCATGAAACATTTACATTTTGTAGTCCATTGTATAATTTAAATAAACATAAATGCAAATTTCACATGTGGAAAAAGTAAGTACACCCTTGGCTCTAATAAGTGGTATTGCCCCCTTTGGCAGAAACAACCTCAAGTAGGCATTTCTTATAACTGTCTACCAGTCTCTGACATCGACTGGGAGAAGTTTTTGCCCACTCCATGCAGAATTATTTCAGCTGTGCGATGTTTGAGGGGTTTCTTGCATGCACAGCTCGTTTCAAATCCCCCCACAACATCTCAATGGGATTTAGATCCGGGCTTTGACTTGGCCATTCCAGAACCCTCCATTTCTTTGTTTTCAGCCATTCCTTGGTGGATTTACTGATATGCTTAGGGTCATTGTCATGTTGCAAGATCCACCTTCGGTTGAGCTTCAACTTTCCGACAGATGGCCTCACATTATCCTCAATTACCCTCTGGTACAATGAAGAATTAATAGTGGATTCTATGATGGTGAGCTGCCCAGGCCCTGATGCAGCAAAGTTGCCCCAAACCATAATATTTCCAACACCATGCTCTACAGTTGGTATCAGGTTATTGTGGTCAAATGCTGTCTTTGGTTTTCGCCAAACATGTCTTCTGGTACTGTGGCCAAATAGCTCTACCTTTGACTCATCTGTCCAGGGCACATTGTTCCAGAGTGCTGGTCTTTGCCTAGGTGTTCATTGGCAAACTTTAGTCTTGCCCTGATGTTCTTTCTGGACAGCAAAGGTTTCCACCTGGCACACCTCCCATGTAGATCAAATTTGTGCAGCCTTTTTCTAATGGTAGACTCGTGCACTTTGACATTAACAGTGGCAAGAGCTACCTGTAGGTCCCGTGATGACATTCTGGGGTTCTTCGAGACTTCTTTCAGCATCTTGCGGTCTGCTCTCGGGCTGAACTTGCTGGGGTGGCCTGGCATGAACAAGTTGGCAGTTGCTTGGAATCTTCTCCACTTGTAGATGATCTTCCGGACAGTCGAATGATTGATTTCAAATTGTATGGAGATCTTTTTAAATCCCTTTCCAGACTCGTAGGCATCTATAACCTTCTTTCTGAAGGCTTCAGAGAGCTCTTTTGATCTCGGCATGGTGACGCCGCACACTTCAACAACAAAGAGCAAACCAAACTAAATGTCTGAGGTTTAAATAAGACAGGTTCCTCCAAGATCCTCTCTAACGATGTTCTAATCATTTGCACCTGAGCTGGTGCACCTGATTCTAATTTTAGGTATTTGAAGTAGTGATAAATGTAGGGGTGTACTTACTTTTTCCACATGCGAAATTTGCATTTATGTTTATTTAAATTATACAATGGACATCAAAATGTAAATGTTTCATGATATTTGTTATATTATATCACCTTTGTCTATCAATACTGTTGAAATGAAGATCAAATAGCTGTATGTTGAAATATATTGAAAAAATCAAAACTTTACATGGGGTGTACTTACTTTTTCACGTGACTGTATATACATACATACATACATACATATATATTGTACTTTAGATTCTTGAAAGCATATGTTTGTTTGAGGATGGATCTTTTCCATCATGGAAGACCATCCCAAGTAATCATGCTCCTTTAATTGATTGTTTATTCCCATCTTCCATCTTGTAGAGTAAAGAGAAGCAAGAAGATCGTGCAAAGTTTGTTGAACTACCCGGAGCTGAGATGGGCAAAGTGGTTGTTCGATTCCCACCTGAGGCCAGCGGGTGAGACCATTTTTGGGGGAAGGGATTGGGAGACAGAAGGATTTTCGGGCAAGTCTATCGTGAGGGGTAAAATGTGGTGTTGAAGGTGACAAATATCGGCCATGAGTGACCTGTCTTAATAGTGCTCGGGCAAAGGAAAAAACAAACGTAGGGGCAATAAATACCCATGGTGCTCGCTCACCTGGTAGAATAAACAGTATACTGTACTGACTAATGGTATTTTAAATCAATTTCAATGCTTGCTGTTAGATGGGGCAGCATGTAGAATCATACTAAGACAATCATAAGACTTTAAAGTTTAAACAAACAAAAAAATGCCTATTTTGGGAGTCAACCCCTCCCACCCCATGTACTTCCTCAGACCCCAATCTTTTCAATGCCTTGAACAAACATTGGTACAATGGTACATCATGGATGATGAAAGTTGTGGT